>NC_061078.1:12401098-12569137 GCF_021917145.1 Hypomesus transpacificus
GGGATTCCAGTCCTTGATTCATAGACATCATAGACATAAAGCTTAGATTTGTTTGATGATGAAATGCCTTCCCTGACATACTGATTTCTGGGTACTTCTCTTTGATATTGCACTATAAGAATTCACCGACTTTACTTACAAGTTAACTAATACTCTTGGGGTGAAAACAAATCTGTGAAAAAGGCACAGTATTGGGGAAGGGTGTAAGAGGTAAGTGGATGTTGTGAAGATTGTGTTACCAAAACAAAATCAATGTTCTGAACAACATCAGCTTACCCCTGAATAGCCCAACCTCCTCCATACCAAGTTCAGTTGGTAAAACATTTGAAAAACTAGAAACAAGTTAACCTCAGCTTGTCAAAATAGACTAGAGCCTGTCCCAGGTACTCAGCATCAATCTAAATGTGTCTGTGTCTGGCCTCCATTCATATTAAGTGTGTTCGCTTAAGCAGACAGACTTCACCTCCAACCTCTCCAGTATTTTCTTGTACAGTGGTACAGTAATGCTGTGAGTCACAAAGCATGGTGGTGGTGGTGGGTGGACGACTATGTACTCAAGATGCATCTGTATGGAGCAACACTGAGACTGACTAAGCTGGAACAGTGTGTTAATAGCACTTACATGGAAATCGACACAGCAGAAAATCAGCCGACGAGCCATCGCTTTAAGCACTATGGCCTAAGTGGAATGTTACTGTAAAGACATCTTCTTGAATCAAACCACTACAAAAAAACGGTCAATGCTGGCTGCAAACTGTCAGATGGCTACAGATACTCAGAGGCCATACAGACATGATTAGTGGGTATAATTACTTGTGCTATTCAGAACCAACAGGTCTAAATTGTACAGTGCAATAAGGGGGCTCTATGCAAACTAGCAGAAGTCGAGGTGTGAGATATGATCAGATCTGACAGAGAGAATAAAGTAGCGCCCCTGGTCTCTTTTTCCTGGCCTGTAAAGCTTAATAGCGGCCAATGAGCTGGCACCATCCAGACAAAAGATACAGAGACATTCAGCATAGAAATATCTCTGCCCCTCTCTATATTGTTCTCTGCAGCCTCTCACACAAGGCTAGCATTCCCAGTCCAGCTTCTCAATGACAAAAAACGCATTATTAACTTTACCAAATTAGGGGTGTTATACCCACAATCCTCCCTCTTTTACAGGGGAACTCCCAAGCCAGTCTGCTTTCATTGAGTGGAGAATCCTTGCATGAGATAACTGTCACAAATAATCACAATCATCGAAAGACAGGTCATTAAGCAAGGCATCATTTCAGCAGTCGCTCATTGGAAATCAGAGAGAAATATCCTTTTAAATTATATTTTCATTCAGCAGGGCGGGGGAGGGGGGGGGGGGGGGGGGCGCACAGGGAGAACGATAGAGGGTGAGTGAGAAGGGGAGCGTGAAGCAGCCAGCTGGGCTGATGTCAGGAAAGCTCGCCTCTGCTCTCTGACGGAGGCTGGTTTGGGTTTTATCGTGCGAGGAAGACGTGTTTCCTTTAGCGCAGGTCATCAGCAGGAAGCACCGTTTGTCCCACGTGGTTATCAACAGTGATCATCTTTGAACCAAAACAGAGTCAATTGGAGCACTTTGGTCGCACCTACACTTTGTAGAACTGCAGCTTATAAATCTGCAGCTTCATCTTTCCATGTTCACGGGTCTCAGCTTCACTGATTCCATTTAAAATAAGCAGAAGTAAAAACATTGGGTCACTAAAAAAGGGGTCTTCAAAGCTTTTGATACACATACTCGTTTCTCCTCTGTCTCGCTCTCTCTCTCGCTGTCTCGCTCGTTCTCTCTCTCAAAGTCCAGTCACATACGTTTGGTTGGAACAGGTCTAGAGCAATAAAGGTGATTCATGTCTGAGTAGATTTGATGTATGCCCCTGTCTCCCAGAACCCTGTAGGCCCTGTCGACTGTTTTCTCACTGTGCAAGTGTATGTGTGTATGCGTGTTTGTCTGTATTTGTGTGTGTATGTGTGTTTTGGTGTGTGTGTTTGCGTGTGTGTGTGTGAGTGAGCATAGGTATTGTGTGACTTTACATGTTATCACAGTGAGAGAGAGAGAGAGAGAGAGAGAGAGAGAGAGAGAGAGAGAGAGAGAGAGAGAGAGAGAGAGAGAGAGAGAGAGAGAGAGAGAGAGAGAGAGAGAGAGAATAGAGAGAGTAGCTTTGGTAAAGCAATACAGATGGACTAGCAACAGCAGCCGCAGCTTTGGAATTAATTTTCAGTGTGCTGTAGCCTCTTCCTGCTTCGTGACCGGCTTTGAAGCACTTACTGAGGTGCTGGAGGAGGGTGGAAGAGGCTTTGGGTTTACTCTGCAGCTGGAGGGGATGGCAGAGACATAGACAGAGCGGATGGATTCCTGATATGTGACTGGTTCTTAGCTTTGTGTCTTAGATTTGCATTCAACGGTGCAACCAACAAAGGATGGTTTGAATTATATTTTAACCGTACTGAAAGAACATTGAGGAAAAACAAATACCAGGTTGAAGAAACACACAACTATTTCGATTGACGCGTAGTTACACTGAACTTGAACATGTTAAACGTTCCTTTGGTAGATGGGGTTAAACGTACACTTGAGCTCTGGGTAGACCACCGTGCTTTACTGTAAGTCGGAGCTTTGATGCAAAAATAAGTTGCGTTCTGAGAACTGCTTCTCTACTGCACTGCTCTGCTGTTCCACGCCTGACCTCTGGTCATTACCAGAGGCGCTGGTGCTCTATTGAGTTTCTAACACACACATACACACACATAGATCTTTGTTTGGATTGAAAAACAGATGAATAAGACCACAGCTGCAACCAGGATGGGAATAGAAGCATTTCAAGGTCAAGTGATGAAGACTTTAAGCTCGCACAGCACTCGGAGCCCTCAGTACATGCTGCTCCTCACACTGCCAGGTAATTGCTCCCCCTCTCCTGCTGAACACTGGCTCCTCTCAAATAAACAAGCTACCTTTTTCTCTTTGTGCTACATGTGTGGCGAGGCAACAACCAGCAAGACAACACAGCACACCTTGTGGCTTCTGGTTTAGATTCACTCGGTCTCATACTGAACAGCTGGAAAACTTCGACCACTTGCCCTGAGGCTAATAAAGAAATTTGACAGGAACTCAAGCGTCCGCCTTGGAGGTGTCGACATGGTGATTATCTACAAAGCGCTGATGATTTGTAAGCCTACTGTTAAGAACAGCGTGGCGTTGAATATGTGGTACATCTTTCAGAACAACATTGCAGCGCTCGGCAGGGAGTCCTCCGATCTGTAAGAGCAGATATAGGGAGGCTAAACCCTGCGGAAATGCTTATACTTGATATGGCCACATGGAGAGAGCCTTTGAAGCTGTGTGGAGAGAGAGTGGTTTTTGGTTTCTTGTTACTGCACACTGCTTCCTGTGGCCTTTTAATAGCAAAAAAAAAAAGACAAAGCGCAAGAAAGGAGAGGAGCTGGAAAAAGAGGAAAGCAAACGATTTTGCGCACTGGGCGAAACCTGACTCTTAATTGCCATTCAATTACATAGACTAATCGGTGTAGGTGTTTCACCAACAGACTGCGTCTGTCTGGCTCTCAAGCCGCTCCGCCGCAGAGCCAAGCATCTACAGGTGACTGATGCTCGCGCTCTGATCAGCCTCGGTAATGAATATGCTAATTACATCATCCATCCATTTGATGCTGCAGCCACAGGTATGGCAGGGAGGATGGGTGCACACAGCAGTAAATGCAGCTAACGGTACAAATTTCACTTCCTGTGAGTGGTGCTGCATTGGTCGAGAGAGAGAGTTAGGGCGGATGACACCACGAGGTCAGGAAGGGACGGAAGAAGAGAGAGGATGAAGGGAGGGAGAAGGAGAGAGATCGAGTATGTAGAGAAGTAGGCGGCAAGATCAGAGAAGACCCGATCTGACACCGATGATATTTACAAATGGCCCTGGGCCGAATCATTCCCTCTATATCTCTCTGTCTCTGTCTTTACACACATCTCACTCTCTTTCTGTGTCTCCCTCGCTCCCTCTTTCACGGTAACATTCTCTCGCTCCATCCATTTCCTCTCCCTCCGTCGGTCGCTCGAGGAGTGAGCTCGGCTCAGCTGAGGCCTTACACGCCCTTGGAGTTGAAAGGTTTATGACAGAGTATCACTTTACTGAGGCACACATGGCTCAGCACTATGGTTAGGTTACCTTGAACCATGTGAAGGTCAGAGTTCTGAGACACCAGAGATGGAGAGGTGGACTGAGGTGTATGGAGAGGTGGACTTGGCTAAAGCAGACTGAGAGGACATGGGAGGTGGGATGATGAGGCAGATAGAATGGGATGCATCGGTCACTCATTATGGATATGAAGACATGGGGTCATTAAGTATGTGTGTAGGTGTCTGTGTGTGTGGGGTGTTTCTTTGTGTGTCTCTGTGCGTGAGTGTGTGTGTGTGTGTGTGTGTGTGGATAAATGGGTGCTAGAGGTAGGAGATTGCCGATCCCTCTTAAGCCATTACACAGAGTCAAGTACTAATTATGACCCAGAAGGACCTAGCTCTTCCTGTTTACATACTGCTGGTCTTTAACATTATTCATCCACACACACAGGCCATTATACGGCTATTTATGTATGGAGGAGCATACCTGAGCATTCATCACACTTAGATGCTTTAGTCCAGGTCACTGACCTCAGGAATCTAGACCATATATGTTGCTTTAATATCTACAATAGAACAGATGGCATGCCATGGTAATTATTGAAATATGGTAAGAAATAATAAAAAGTATGATTGTGTCATTCACCAGCACAGTCAATGGCACAAAAAGGACAATTCACTCAATTTATTGCAATAGATTGTCGCATGGCCGTTCAAGTAACCAATTTACACCAGTTAACCAGCTGAAAAGGCAGTGAAAAGAAACAATAAAGACATTCAGACAGCAATTAACAGATAGTAATAGAAGAGAATGGAGTGAATTGGTCCATGGTGTTGGCAACTGGAATCTGGAACGGCATATATCGAAGACATTCATTAACAGTTTGAACTTCAATTTACAATATGCCAGTGAAATATCCAGCCATAAAGCCACACATATACTTTTATAAGTGAGCATTGCTCAATTGACGACAGTATAAGAACACACACCAGGATGTCATTTCCAGAAATGTGAATAACCAATGGTGTCTGAAATTAGTCAAGGTTTCTTTTTTTTCCCTTTTTTTGTCACGCTAGAAATGTAATAATTATGTCTTCAGTTATTATGTCAATGTAATTGCTAAGCCAAATATTCTGTCTGTATATCCAAGAATGTTAATGACTAGATACTTAAAAAAGAGAAAATGTATTGAAGACATCTGCATCTTCTTGGCAATTCAATCAGCCACTATAGCTCCTTGAACCATAATTAAAATGTGAGAGGTTCATAAAACCCATGTCTCAACCCTTTTGTCTGCCACTCACAGTCTCAACGTATTTTCGTCACAAAAGAGGATGTGACAGAATAGCGTTCTTTTTTAAGATACACACACAGACAGACACTTGAGCGAGTGTGGAAGTGAGCTAGAGTGCTGGGCCCGGGTTTCCAAACAAAGCCCCAAATTCCCCAACCATTTCCATTCCTGGAAATGTGGGGAGGGAGGGATTAGCTAGCTAGAGATTCAGAAAAACCCAGGATCCAACTGGGGGGGGGGGTGGGGGGACAGGAAACTGCGGTGTCTGGAATTGATTTGAGGCAAAGGGAAAATAAAATTGTTGGGATTCTTTAAGCTAGGGGACAGGAGACGAACGGCCACAGATCCGAACCACTGGTCTGGGGGAGGACACACGAGAAGGAAAGTGGAAAATGAGACACTGCTATAGACTCTGGGGCTTAGTTTAATGCTTTGTTCAAAAGCCATGGCTGGAAAATGAAGCCCAAAAATGAAAGAGTCCAGATAGACTACTAGACAGTTTACACAAAAAGTATATTTTAAGATTTGTTAGAGTATTCACACATCATTTCAACCAACTGATTTAGGTATTCTACTGAAAGTTAGATGCTAACAGAATAGCTATGACTGACAGCATCATAATACCCTATTTATGGCAAAGTGATTAGAAATCCCACATTGAGAGACTCTTTTGAATGGCTTTTTCAAAAAGTGCGTCGACTCTGGGGCAATTATTGTGATCCATTGGTTAGGCAAACAGAACATTTAGCCACTGCATAAGTTAATCAATCTGGCCCAAACCCTCTCCCGTACTGTCCACCCACCGACATCCCCACCCCACTTCCAACCCCCCCCCCCCCCCCCCCCTCCAGCATATCTGCATGGAATGCTAAGTAAGATTGGTCCTGTGACAACCAGATAGGAGACCAAAAAGTGTAATCAATGTGGAAGTGGAGGGTCAATGTTTGGCTCGATTCTCTCTGAACATAAGTGATCTAGATCTAAAGACCACTGGTGGTGGGCACTGCCCCTGTATGAATATTCCAGCCACCATCCCCTGACTATTTGGTAATAGCCATTTCCGTTAATTACATTGGCCAACAGTGATGGAGAGCAGAGTGTCCAGGATTGGCTGTGCATGCCTTAGGTCCTGTGGTTGGCTACCATAATGGTTCAGTCATGCACATGCTCGGTATGATTCAAGCTGGTAACCTGCCTTTTCTGCTGTGGGAAGAAACAAATATACTAAACTCACAATTTCATAGCCAGTGAACTGATTTTCTTCATGGGCAAGGTCAGCAGACCTGAAACAGTCTCCATGGTTGTTAAACAAACACAGAGGAAGAGAGAGAGAGAGAGAGAGAGAGAGAGAGAGAGAGAGAGAGAGAGAGAGAGAGAGAGAGAGAGAGAGAGAGAGAGAGCGAAAGAGAGAGCGAAAGAGAGAGCGAAAGAGAGTGAAAGAGAGAGTGAAAGTGAGTGAGCAAGAGAGAGAAGAGAATGAGTAATGTCAACAGGATGGGCAAAGACAAATCAAAGAGAAGGCACACAGTGAGAGACCACTTCAGTGCTTCACATTTCCTCTTGTTACCGTAACACCAAGAAAGAGACCACACCAATGCATCTTCTGAACCAAGAATTTCAAAACGAAACAATAAATAAAAAGTATACAGTGTAAGCATACATTCATCATCTACATTTGACATTAACTCATTTACGAGTGGAAGTAAGTTCATTACTTAAATGCTACCTAACTAGTCATCTGTATAGCATCTGCCCTGTTTAAATGCCCTGTGGAAAACAGCCATCCCATTTCTGTTTTAAAATAAGGTTAAAGCAACCCTAACCCTCAACAGTGCAGCCACTAGGGGCCCTTAACAAGGGAAGATGGAGGAGGGGAAACATGGTGCCAGTAGTTATCAATCTTCCTAGGTCCACGCAGTTCAAGCCAACCACCATTAATTAGCAATATCCTCTCCGTCTGGGCTTGATATGTCTATTTGTGAATAATAATCCCATACATCAACTATTCCACAGACGCAGGTTAATGACTCATATTCCAAAGTCAATTATATCCAGTTCAGGCCTGTGGGAGTCAGGAAATTACCCATCAGCCCCCTCTCTCATACGTCCCTGATTGTGAGGACTAATTGGAGACAAAATGAACGATGGTGTGTTGCGACCTGCCTCTCTAAAGATTTTCTGAAGATTGAGCACCGGCTGGGAAATTTGCTGGTTTAAAATGAGATATTGACAAAGATTTCCATCTCCATCAGGTTTCACAAAAGATTGTTTTATCAGCGCAAACCAGAGAGAGATGAAAGAGATTATTCTAGGAAAATCAAACAAACCAATAACAAAAGCAGGACACTTTTCTCCTTTGCGGTTTCTAGCAATATTTATAGGGATGCGATGTGGTGAAAATGTACTTAAAAACATTCATTCCAATAGAGTATTTCAATCATTAAACTTATAAATAAACTACAAAAAACATCACAATTATCTGTCAACATCTTCATGCACTATGCTCCAGTGTATCTGTTAGAGTATGCTATGGTTATTAGAGACATAATAAAACCGTGACAGCAGTAACCTTTGGCAGGGGTTTGTGAGGCGGACGCTGGCGATACGGTGTTATCATTAGGTCTGTCTCCAGTAGACCCGCAGCCCAGGGCAAGGTATATTCTCTGGGTCTAATCCAACATTTAATGCTGCATTACTGGAGCCCTATCTTGGCAATGGCTTTATCCCCTTCGCCTTTCTATATACTGATCTTTTTTCTGTTAGTAAAGGAAAAAGGAGGACGGGTGGGGTGGGGTGGATTGGGGGTTAGAGAACGAGTTGGTGCTTACGCCCGACAGGGGCATTCACCCTCAACACACAATCCGCCATTTCAGGAACAACACAAAAGGAGACAGAAAACGAAGTGTATCTCAAGCCCCGGCTCAATTTGACCTGATCTGCCTTGGCTTCAGTGCACATGGCTCTGATATTCAACATAAATTGTAGAAATTAATAAGATATTAATATGACAGATATCAAAGGGAAAAGGGAAATCCTCTTTTTCATTCTTCCAAGCAGAGAAATTAGATTGTTAATCCTCTGAGGCTTACATTTGTTTTCTGTATCTCTGAGTTTTGATTCCTTTGGGATTTATGAAGCATGGTAATCCCACAGGAAGTCAGTTTAGCTTCTTCTCTCCACCCCCTTCAGGCTGCTCTGGGACAACAGAGGGGACATTGCTCTGAGCTGTATCCCTCCGTATTCTGACACATGTTTGTGGGACATTTGGGTTTGATTTTGGCACACAGTCAGAATAGTAATGACTCCAGGTGGCCTGGACGCAGAGTCAATCAATGGTCTACTGAGGCGTAATATCTCAGTTTGACCTCCCTGTCCAGTCTGAATAGACATGTTGTATTGTTACAGGTTCTGAAATGTGCCTGAGTTCTGGAGTCAACTTGAAACTTAAAATGAATTGTGGTGAGGAATGTAATTACTGAAACAGAAACCATAACATGTCCAGTGAGGCTAATCTGTAGGATTCATCTGGAGAGGGAAACTAGCAGAGTGGAGTGAATACCTTGCTGTTTCCCCTCCACTACAATTTCTATTGATATGTCATTGTTGGGCCCTGGTTCTATCAAATTTCCTGCAAACAATCAATAGTACTGGTGGGCATAAAGCACATCAGTGACACAGTAAAGATCACAGAAAATCCTTTCCAACAAGGAGATGGATTTAGCAACTCCAGTCAGACCACAGATCTTTAGACAGAAGGAAGCCTGTTTATCTATTTATAGTTATGAACTAAAAACTAGCCGAAAGACAATCTGTATTCTACCATGGCAAGAGGATAATAGAGTCGTTCTGCTGCACAGCCATGAGTAAAAACTGTAATCCCCATCTGAAAACCCTACAACGTAAAGCTAAGCTAGGCTATGCTAAGCGCTTTTGTTCTAGTTCAGAGCAGAGTTGAATCCCCACCCCTCCAGCAAGATATCCTGTAACAAAAGAGGTCATCTGCATATGAAGGAGTCCAGGCCTCAATAAATGTCTGCATGGATGTGATTGATCTGGCTTTAGGAACAGGGGTCAATGGGTGAAGTTGAGAGGATGGGCCAGCTGCTGACAGTGCTGCCATTAGCATGCTAGCCCCATGGCTAGTTAGCATAGTCTTTTTGTACATCTTTTTTTTCCCTTCCATCTCCATATAGGTAGTTCAAGGATTATTGTTGTCAGTCTGACATCTGACATTAGAGCTGTCCTGGGATTGAATGATAAAGTAAGCCCATTTAGATTGTATCTGGTAAAATCCTTAACTTTTCAAGGGAATACAATATGTAGTTTAAACACTGATTACGCTCTATGTACTCAGGAAAGCCAGGTTTATAAAGTTGAATTATAGATAGGAGAGAGAGAAAGAGAGAGAGAGACAGAGAGAGAGAGAGAGAGACAGAGAGAGACAGAGAGAGACAGAGAGACAGAGAGAAAGGTGGATGAACATGCTCTGGATTAGACCGTCTGCTAAATAAAAAGAGATGCAATTCTACATGCAGTGTGAACTAACTCTGATTACTTCTGAAAAGCTATCAGGGTACAGGGTGTCACAGGCAATTTGCAGGCTTTTAGATCTCAAAACATAGAGACATGCTCTGAAGGGCTGGTTCCACCTTAAAGTCATTATTAATGTCAAATATAATGACAACACTTTTCTTTCACAGCAGCCCCAGCCTCTATTGATCCCTCCATCATGAATATGGGAGCAGACCTCTGGACTTACACATACAATCTCCACATGTAACACACATGAGAGGAACATTTCATGGCCGTCAATCACGTTATGACACTATGAGCCATGGTGTCTCATAAATTGTTAGTATGCACATAAAGTCTGCTAGTATGCATGCTATGGAAGACATATATCAGTCTGGATGCACAGAGGAGTGTTCACCATTTTATCCTGTACTAAACGGATTCAAATTCAGTAATGTCACTGCTATACAATTAAGATATTTTTTTCCTGCCTCACAACCCATCAGTGTATAACAATTATGTTGCTTTTGTTTCAGTAATACCTGGCCTTGATAGTGTACAACCTGCTTCACAACAACACTACCTGGCGGAGAGAGATTTCTACGTCCGAGATGGGGGCCAGAACAAGGTGAATCATGTTTTGTTCAGTGGATTATGTCTTACATATCCTACCACATATAGAACACCCACAGTTTCCAATAGGAGTACAACCCTGTCCCAACAGAGTCTTCAGGACGACTTCAGTACACAGCATGGTTTCATAAGCAGTATGCACAGGAATCATGCTGGATATAGCAAGCGTGCACGAGCAGCGTGCACGAGAGAAGCCATGGAGGCAGGGAGTGAGCAGGACAAGGCAGGATGATCAGCAGCAGCTTTCAGGAGAAACATGCAGGTCACAGCTGTGCGGCATCGTCTGCCAGTCAACGTTTCCATGCCTACTGCACACACACACACACACATGACCAGCACGGCACCAGCACCAGGCCGCCACGGCCAAACGTGACACAGCGATAAAACAGAAGTGCTCAGTCTGAGGCCTGACGTTTAAGAGGAAGGCCAATGTGTCACAGATGAACACAGACCCAACAGTGAGGACACACATCCTCCCACTGAGCAGCCGTCGGAGGTACAACCCTTCAATATGGTTCCCAGTTCTTACGCCTCCTCGGCAGAGGAGTAAACAGAAGTATCCCTCTATCACAGGGACATGATGACTCGCTGTCTCTAGTCGCCATCTTGATGTTTGTCATTTACAGCGTCATCTCACACATCTCACCCCCCCCCCCCCCCCCCTCATCACCCTTGAGGAGAGCTAGAGCTACAATGGTTGCTTTCTACACAGGAAATCATGTGTCTGAGACGCTCAATGGCTAACCCAAGCCATTTTGTCCATTAGGGTTCGTACAAAAGACATGCATCATGAGAAGTATCCGGAAAGGTAAATGTGTTCCAAAGTCAATATATGATCAAAGCAGCACAACAATCGGTGCCTTAAAGGAACCGTCAGTGTGAGCGCGGTGTTCCCTGGAGATATGTGCTCGCTGCGTCACTGACAGCAGCCACGTACAGACCTGATTCTTCTGAACTTCAAATAGAGAGCCAGAGAACAAACTGAATAAGTAAGCACTCGCAAACAATGGAGTGCCATTATACATAACAAGTGCAAGGGTAACAGAAAATAAATCCGAATGAATTCACCCAGCCGGATGTTATTGTCCTAATGTGAGGATTTAGAGGGTAAAAACACCCATAATTAATTGAGCTACTGGACTGCACATGCTAATGTGTAAGAGATGAATAAACACCTCTTTACATAATCTGGGCGACATGGTTGTACGAGTTTTAGGGAACAAAACAAGTTTGGATGAGATCCAGCATCCAAGGCTTGATAATGTTCTCAAACGCAAGTGTTGATGATGGTTAGAGATCATAAATAGGGTCACGAGAGAGAGAGACATTTTTGCTCAGAGAAGTTTTCACAAGCACGTCATCCTTCAACTTAAACTCATCCAAGGGTTAAACTAACCTTTCAGCCTATTTCCACTAAGCGTTTCATGAATACTTCATATTTGATTCAGCCCCACTGATAAGCACTAATCATTAGATTGTTTTAATGCTATCTATGGCAGAATCTCCTAAGTCTTTCCACAAGCCACATCCATTTCCATTCCCTGTCTTTGATAAACCCAAGAACCACATAAACTGAGAAGCTGTGATAGAAATGGGAATAACCAGTCTTGGAGCAGTAACCAAGCAGATCCTCCCAAATGTGCACAGACGCATTAAAGGAGAACATCTTCATGATAATACCCAGAGCGTCCTTCATACCTACAGTATGGTATGATGCAATACCAGCAGCCATAATGAGTCAACACTTGGATGCCTACCGCAACCAGTTTAAACGGGGTGGTCACTGGTGTGGAGGTGACTGTAGGATGCAGGGGTGAGATGCAGAGGATGCAGACGTCAGGGGGAGAAGCCTGTCCTCCAAGCAGATGACTGATCCTCCACCTGGGTTGGTATTCAGGAGCGGCGCTCTGGCTCAGCCCGCTCTTGTGGGGGATCATGTTTATGGATCAACTCGTGAATATGTATTTGTCAGATCATGAGCCTTTGTGCCATCAAACAACCTGTATTTCTCCTGATAGAGGTCAGTGACCTCTGCTGCTGACTGTCACCCTTCTCCAAACCTTAATTAAATCCCTCCACTTTTTCCCCCTTGACTGAGGTTGAGTGCTGAAGGAGATGCCACCACTGCATTGCATTAGATGACCTGCGTGAAAAGCCGCAAACGAGGGAAATTCTATCTGCTTTCAACATGCATTTAGCCGCCACAGCATTGGAGTCAGGTTCGTGTTGGATAGGCCGGCTACACCTGACTGAACAACACAGTGTTGGAGCTGGAGGGAGAAATGAACACAAACTCATTTAAAGCCCTGTTTCTGGTTTCATAAATCGGAGGATGTTTTTGTAAACACTTCAACCCGTAAGGCTGCCACCTAATGAGATTAGTTTTGTCAGATATTTTATTGTTTCTAGTTATGCACAGTACCTTTTTCAAACAGAAATTGGCTACAGTGAAAGTTGTGACAATTATCAAATGCCTCTTAAGATTTAAGATGGTTTAAGTATGTATGTGTATCGCTGCTGCTGTGCCCTGGTAGTATGGATTCTGAAATGAAAAGCAGACAATATAGCCATGCAGTGAGTACATAGTGATTAGCTGACAGATAAAGATAGAGAGTGTTGCAGGCTTGGAGGACGTTTGAAGAACTCCTTCGAAAGCCCAGATTAAAACAACAGCATGTAATGAGATAAGCCCATAGTTGGTCTGCCGTACATACTTACATACTCAGTCAGGGTAGTCAACGTAAATGTTTATTTTGCATAAAGTTTTTTGCATGAAGGCACACACACACAAACACACTCTCTTTGTATGGAGGCTGAATCTAAAAGAAACAAGAAACATCAGTCCTGGAGGATAAGCCATCTCTCCTCTAATGATAAGGAAGTGCAATTTCTCTTCTTTGCCTTTTAGGTGTTGTCATTGGTAAGTGACCTATAGTATCTCTCTCGCCCTTCTCTCGCTCCCCCCTCTCTCTCTCTCCCCTCCCCTCTCGCTTTCAGCCTCCCTCCTTCTTTCGGTCGCTCTCTTTCTCTCATTTCATTTCAAGGAGTAGTCAAAAGAGGCAGTGCCGCTGAATGGCTATCTTGATAAGAAGGGGCTGTGAGCTAGATGCACCGAGACAGCCTCCAATGAATATCAAGTGACATGAGTCAGGGAGGGAGCGGCATAGGGAGAGGCAGAGAGAAGCCGAGGAAAAAGACAGGATGAAAGGGACGGAGAGGAGCACAGAGAGCAAGAGAATGAGATGGAAACGAGGGGAGCTCGGTGGGAGGAAGGTAGACAGATAGAAAGGGGGGAAAGAAGGGGAAAAATAAAGACTGCTCTTCCATTAGAGTGGCCTTCCTCATTTAAACAGCCATTACTTCCCTACCCCCTGGATGGAGGTGAGTGTGGGGGGAGGGGGGTTGGGGGGAGGGTTGGGTGCTGACATACACCCGCTGGCACTTGCCAAATTAGAAGAGGCTGCGGCCTACCAGGGTGAATACTAAACGTGTCCACTTGGCTTTCTCTGTATGCCACTGATTCATCCCCTCCGGTTAAGACGTCCACCATTCACCCCAGCATTCATCCGCACACCTTGCAGCCCTGCTACACGGCTCGGTGGGGGGGTGGTGTGAAGGGGGGGTGGTGTGGGGGTGGCTGGATGGGTGATGTGTCGGTGGGTGAAGGCAAAGATAACTAGCACACATGAATTAAAAGATGTTCAAAAGTTAGGGGGCCAAAGGGCTCCCCGCCACCATCCTCCTCTCGTTCACCATTTTTGTCTCTCACCCTCTCTCCCTTCCATTAGTTTTTTTTCCGTCTGTCTTTCCCTCATTCCTTCTCCAGACCATAGGCTGCAGTGTAATCGTGCCCAGTCGGGAGTCATTCATCACTGCTGGCGCCCCTCCCCATCACCCACCCCACCACCCCCAACACGCCCCCATCGCTAAGGAGACGGGGGAGATGTAACTTTCACACGGCAAAGCTTCTCTCCTCTTCTCTCTGCTCTGCTAATGACTAAATCTGTCATTTTCAACATTATGAGGATTTCTATGGGTCCTTCCTACAACTCCATCATAGCTGATTTGTTCCGGTGTGGCAGATTCACTGTGAAATAAGCTACTTGCTTTCAGACTTCGTCTAACTATCTCTCTTTCTCTCTCTTTTTCTTTTGCCACAACTCCTGATTACTGTGCAGAGTACATTGTGAAATAATTCATAACGTAATGAAAATGGTCAGAGAAAGCCAACTCCTCACCATTTCAATAATGCATTGCTCAATCATTTTCATTCAAAAAGAATAGCACTCCACCTTTGAGGTACATTACATGTCCGGAATCGTATTAGTTAAATTGCAAAGAAAAGGCTTCTCTTCATGACTTGACTTGTAAAGAAAGGAAAAAAATAACATTTTACCTCATCGAGACTTATATGTGCAATGTCATGTTCAGACAAGGGAGAATCAATAAAGTGAATGGTCCTGAAACTGTTTCATTCTACAATAAATATGTCATCGACATCAGATGAGAGACCAGAGTACAAAGTCTAGCAAAAAATACACTTTACACTGCGTCTCATGAAAACACAGAGGAGAAAAAACCAAAATACATAATTCCTCTGGGAAACAGAATCAAGGAAGACATTGGCCTTAAAAAAAATAAGGGTCAGACAAATCAATTGTTCACTTATCTTTCTTTTAACATACACAGTAACTTTCAGTACATAGACTGTCTCTGTCTCACATGTACGCACACAGACATACACACATACACCAACATCCAGTTCTGCCAAGCAGTACCCTTCTTTTCATCTCATTCACAATATTCTGAGCTCACAGTATATTCAGAGCTTCATAATCTGTTATTGTTTCCATGAAAAAATGTGTGATTAATATTTATTTGAAAATGAACTGCCCATGTTGCTTATACTTTGGAGGCCAAGATGGAGCTGCACTATAAATGGTTTATGTCATAGCCCCAGTCAAGTGTCTTTACCCTGCAGCCCAATGTAATTGAAAAGGCAGTCCAGAGCAGAGTGGAGTGGGGGCAGTCTGACCGGCTGTTGGGGCATGGCGACAGGAGAGGTGGGAACACTGACCTTGAGTAGCTATGGCCAACTAGCCCCAACCCTTACGCTGTACAGCTATCAGCTGAACTCTGACCCTAGGACAGAGGTCATTATGGGAATTTCGGATGAACCTGAGAAGGCCGAGTATTCCATAACAGACGTAACACAGAGCAGCAGAAGACCAGTAGGTACACGTGTTCGTTCAGTTCCCTCGGCTAATCTCACCAGATCCTTCAACAGATCCCTGGCCTCACTGTCTAATGGCTTAGGCAGACACCAGCATTCCTGTGTCTCCCAACCTCCCTTTTTTGCTCTCTCTCCATGTCTGTCTGTCTTTATCCTTTTCTTTTTAATGTTACCATAGTATGTCCTCCCTCCATCTCCCTCACTCTCTTCATCTTTCCCTCCTTAACTTCGGTCCCTCCTTCCCTATTCCTCCCTCCCTCATTTTCTACTCCCTCTCTCTCTTTGTCTCCCTCTCTCTCTCTCTCTCTCTCTCTCTCTCTCTCTGTGTATTCCTCTCAGTCCAGTAGGGGCCCCCAGGTGCTGCTTTGCTTGCAGAGCGAAAGCTAGAGATGAATGGCCACATCTGCCTGTCTTTACTGCCACAAGGAACATCTCTCCCTTCCCTGATGCAGCCACTATCTCTCACTCTCTTTGTCTCTCTCTCTCTCTCTCTCTCTCTGTCTCTCCCTCTCTTTCTCTCTCTCTCTCTCTCTCTCTCTCTCTCTCTCTCTCTCTCTCTCTCTCTCTCTCTCTCTCTCTCTCTCTCTCTCTCTCTCTCTCTCTCTCTCTCTCTCTCACACACACACACACGCACAGACACACACAAATATGAATTCAAGTACAAACACATACAAACATACATAGTCTTGTGGGAACAAATGAGCTCAGTATGTATGCTTCAGTACGCCAGCCGCATGGTATTGGCTGTGACAGTTCAGGCGTGGCCCATCCCTTAGCTCTGTCTATGGTTACCTGCTGATGCCTGAGTCAGAGCGAAAGGTATACAACCGCCCCCAAGGACAAGGGCACGAGACACATCAGCATTTCCAACAAGCACAAATGTAACGATAAGACACACGAGTATATCCCTTCTCTCTCTCCCTCCCTCCTACTCTCCCCTTCTACCTCGCTCCCTCTCCATCTCCCTCTCACTTCCCCCTTGCACCGCCCTCCTTCTCTCTCTCATCTCATATCCCGGGCGCCCTCCTCCCCTGTTTTGAAATGCTTTATCTAACTATAAAGACAGGAATGTGTGTGTCTGTCGCTTGGTTATCTTGAGATCAGGGCACTGTATGAAGTTGAAACTTGCCAGGTCTTATTGCTCAGTATCCAAGGAAGTGGGCAAGCAGCTTGCAACAAATCAACATAAATACCAAAACGCTTTTGCTGCCATGTTGAATTGGACTGAGCGATGGCGCCATGGATCTTGCAGGAAGTAAATATACACGTTTATGTCATCAATGGGCTTTGAACTAGCGTGCCACGCCAAAAAGCACCATACTCGTTTTGTGTTGAAGTGCTGGAACCAATGCTACCACTCCTGACAACAATCCTGTGAAGCCATTTGTGAAAAGGGCTGAACAAATAAAGTTTGATTTGACTCTCTCTTGTATGCTTAGCCAAAAACTTGAAGCCACACTGCAACAGGAATGAATAACCTGCACAGTCTTGCACTGTTAAATGACAATTCACAGCAGCAGCAAATAAAATATCCAGTGCAGTTTACAGTACAGGGAAAAAAAAGTACATACATGTTGTCATAATTAGGAATACAGGGAATGATGAAATCCATCTGCAATAGCTAAATCTTATTTCACAGACCATGGCCTTAGTGGTCTAAAAACATTCTGTGCCATTAGCTGCTTTTTCAAAAGAGGCATCGGTTGTCAGGCCCAGCAACGACCATGCATCTGTCTGTACACAGGGAACAAGGTTTTCTCAGACGGTAAAGGAATAAAAAGGCATATGGTGTGATTGTCAGGAAGACAGTGCTTTGTGCTAATGGGAACAACCCTTTTGGGGCAGTGTACGAGAAACGACTCTGGTTTTACATGACAGTATGAGGAAGCTGGGCTTGTTTGCTCTGTGTGTGTACTGGTGGGAGTGTAAGAGGTAAGGAGTGGGTGGTCTTCCATGGGGGAGGAATACAGGAAACACACACACCCATACACACACACACACGTTTTACTAGAGTGTATGTGAGTGTGATGATAATGAGTGGCCTCCTGTACATGACAGTCGTCCTGTTGTAAAAAGGGTGACAGGCCTTGTCCAGCCTGCCCTCTGTTTTTGGAGGCCCCAATTACCCCACAACTACGGCAGTGGCTGTACTGATCAAAACCACAAAGCTTCCCTTCTGAATGGGAAACAACTGCTTGTCATATTGAGTACCCACCCCAGGGCCACCCACAATGTAAGTCATTTACAGAACGCATCTCTAATTACTTGATGTTACAGACTGAACAAAGGCCTTAGAGAGTTAGGAAGCCAACTGCTTCGCATCAGTTGAATTTTCATCTCAGGACATTCTACTAGTCACAATAAATGTTTCTAAAGTGAAGCGCAAAAAATGTATATATTTATATATATTTTTTCTCCCGATGAGAGAGAGCTTGTTTATATAAAACCACAACAAAGACATAAAAATCCATGGTAGCATATTTACTTAAAACCTTGGCGTCTAATCTCTAAATACCTTGAAGCGTTTTCCAACCACAGAGAGCAACGCAGTGCAACAGCTACGGAAAATACATCAGAAAACCAGGCTTTGGGACAAAGAAAAAAAAATGGCGTCCTTGCAGTAGACAGAAAGATAGAGCAGAATTGGCCTGTGGGGTCTAATAGGTGCCAATTCCCCAGCCATGAATGGGTTCACTGATGCAAAGCTAGCCTGACAGTCTGCACCAAAGCAACCAAGCAAACAATAACAGATGCAAGTCCCCCCAAAAAAATATTTCCGCTTTATACTTTTTTCTCTCTTTTCCTCTGTCTCACTCTAGCTTTCTTCCCTCTGCTCTCCTCCCTCTGTCCTCATTGCCTTTCAACACTCCATCCTACAATTCTTTACCATTAATTCACAGAGGGAAATCATGAAACACCTTGCAGAAAAAAGGGTGTGTGAGAGAGAGATAGAAAGAGAAGTAGGGAGAGAAAGAGAGGGGAGGAGGGGAGCAGCCCATGCCGGGTTAGCTAGTCAGGATGGGTCACCATTGACCAGTCTCCTTCCCACTGACCTGAATTAACAGGGTCTGGCAAAGAAGAAGCAGGGCTGGGGGGCTGAGGCCTTCTTTGTTGTTGTCTGATAAAGAGATTAGGGCACTGTGAAAAGAGCCAGGGCAGAATCTCCCGGCATCTCAGATGCTGGGATGAAAGGCCCATTGTAACACTGCTACACATCCTGGCTTCCCTGAGCACTTGACAACCAAAACAGTGGACAACAGAATTCCTGTGTCAGACAAAACGTTCCTTGTCTGCCCCACCAAAAAGGTTGATGAGCCTCATTTACAAATGTATGCCTTTGTGACCACGTAATTCTCCATTAGCAGAGCTAGTAGAGGCAGAACTAAATTAATTATTCACATATTCTCTGGTTTCTAATAGTTAACAAAAGGAATAAAACGTTCATAGCGATCACATGACTGAGTGCCCTTGAAGAAGGAAATCTTTCCAAAAGAAGCTCAGCCATCAGCAGGGAAACATGTGGTGGCAGTGTGTGTGTGTGCGTGTGTGTTCTCTCTTGTCTTTGTGCCTTGCAGTCTTTGACTGGTTTGTGTGGTTAAAATCTGCACGTCAAAAGCAGGGGAACTATTTGAGAGGGCCACCAGATGTTCCTGTGAAATCGGGTTCACATACATGCATGCAGCCTTCTCTTCTCCTCTCCCTTCCCTTTCTATTATCCCCCACTTCTATTTATTTCCTCACCATTTCCCTAAGAGGAAATGAGAACTTTAGATGTGCAGAATCAAATAAACAAATGTAATCAATGACACTCCATTTCTTATTATAATGACAAACACACATGGGGGAGGAAAAAAAAAAAAGGACGAAAGGAAACAGAAAGAGATTTGCATTCCTATTCAATTTTAATGCATCCAGGATGGAGGCAGACCAAGAAAGGGAGCGAGAGGGGGATAGAGAGACCACATCATACCACGGTACACAGCCTCCATCCCTCTTTCCTGAGGAGTAAACAAACCAATGATGATCACAAGTAGCAGCAAGTTTTGTTTCATAATTCATTTGAGACAGATTTCCTGCCATGGGTAATTGAGAGTCTGAAGACTTCTAGGGACAAGGGTGTGAATACTGAGGAGTGAGGACCACATAAAAGCATTCAGTGATTTTCAATGCATCCACTCACTGCTTCCAATGTCTTCCTGCTATATTCCTTTATGTTCAGTCTGCTGACACCCTAACAACAGAACACTCGGCTAGCTTCAAACACTTCCCTTAACCAACACACACTTGTGTCTCAAAATAAGTGAAATAAATCTACTTCTTTCACCATTTTCCATTCCAGAAAGTCAATAACCTTCTACAACCAAACAGAAAATGTACTGGAAACAATTAAGAAAACAAACATTTTTTGATGAATTCTATTGATTTTACCTTTGCTACGACTCAAAATCGTTTCATGATGGACAACTGCTAATTGTCCTGTGGTGAGGGTATTTTACTGTGACTAGTAGAGTTGTCTCCTTGTCTAACCTTTGTCACACTGTGACCCCTGAGTGGGGGAAAGAGTCAGGGGACAGGGACCAGAGGCTGATTATCCACGCTCTACTGAACAGACTAAAGAGTATTAGTATACATTACCAAAGCCTTTAAGACCCCCACATACATCCCGATTGCACCATGAAGGCCCTGTCAATCAGTATTTAGGGCCCACACGCCACACAATGTTACAAACAACATCTAACCAGGTGGAACATCTGTCAAGTTCCTATTTGGACCCTTTAAACATGGTCCAAGACAAGCGCACATGACAGACATCATCAAACCCTGTGTTCTGCCTTGTCCATTTTGTTGGAGCTGCTGGAAGGAGAGGCAGGAAGACTTGCAGCTAAGAAGCCCATGAAAAGGTACAGTAATACCAAGAAGAGTTTTAGGTTGACTGTTGACGCAGGGGGAAGGTTATGGGAAAGTAACAGGCCTGAAATTCATTCTAACGGAACATTTGGAGAGAGCAAAATACAATGACAGCCAGCCAAGACGTGGATAGATGCTCCGAAATGAACTTTACACATGGTGCTGTTTACAGAGTGAATTTAGAGTCCTTGTGTGGGATTGTTCTTGCATGTTTAAGACTGGACTAAACTCATGACTTTCTCTCGGATCAAAACAGACCCCTCGAAGCGAGACAAAAACACATCTGAAGAGAAGTACAGGTCTTTGAGGGTGCAACAGAGAGATGAAGGACAGCGGGCAAGAAAGGCTCTCTCTCACAGTGCCAATCCATCAAGCAACCAATTCTGCCCTTTATGTGGGATGTATTGTGTTTCCACCGTCTCTATCAAGCTCTTACTTTCTGTCAAGATAGGGGAAAAACACATCCCCAGTCCCACCTCCCATGGCGAGTCTGCAGTGGTGGGCAGGGATACGAGCGCTTAAACTGTTTCTTACACACCGTGGGACGCTTCTGAAAAGGAGAGCCAGTGAGTGGTATCGGTCTCTCTTGCCAGCTCATTCAAATATCAAAAAATCCTGACAAAGTGAAAAAAGCCAGCCTCTTGTTTTCTGTTGCTTTTGCCAAAACCCTGCTAATTTCACAGTCTGTTGAAGCAAACTCGAATAAGCATGAGAGCTAACACGGGCCTTTTCATATGTCGAGACAACTTTTAAATAGCTCGACATCAACAAGAATTAGAACAACAAGCAGGTTGTGATTCTGGGTTTGGTATCTCAGTTCTTTTATTATCCTCCAAGACTTAATTAGACTACAGAACGCTGAGTGCACATCTCTGAATAGTTTAATTGCACTGAATCTTACACTGCCAATGGCGCAGCAAAGGATAAAAGGGAGAGGGGTTAGAGTAAGCATTAGCTGATTATGCAAATGTTTCACCATATGCCAACCGATAATGACTGAACCATGTGCACTTAGCACTCTGATTGCAGACTACGGGTGATTTATAAATCAAAAAGATGTTAGCTTGGAGATAGAGTACGGGAGCGGACCGGCTGCACACTTAACCACCGTGTGCTCCATCTTATTGGTCCCTTTGAGCAAAGGCGTGACTACTTGTGTTCTGTTTGCTTTACGAGTTAAGGATTCTCTTGTGTGACAAGGAGGAGCTAGAGAGGGGTGCAGTGGGAAGACGGGGGGAGGGGGCACCAATTAGGGTTATTGCAGATGTAGAGAGGGAGCAATAGTGCACGACATTGCTAATCAATCCCCACCCCGCCCCCTTACCATCCCAAAAAGTGGAGGCCAGGCGGCTTGATTACAAGGTGGAGCAGATGATTATGGTTTTCTAACAAGTAGCCTGTGTTCTTGAGGCTAAGGCGGATACAAAGAGCTGCCTTGTCTTCTCCACTGTCTCGTTCCCGCTGAAAATGGAAACCATGACGACATATGGCCTCTGTGTAGCACTATCTAAATGAAAAGCAGCGTGGTCCAAAGCGCAATTGTATAGCTGGGTCATCTGTTAACTGTCCCTCTGACCTTGCGTATCTAACATAGTCTACAACTGGATTTATATCGACAACTTCCATCAGAATAATACAAAGATCAAATACAACTGAACAAACAGCGAGGCTCCACGGCAAGAAACGGCGGAAAGAGGGAGGAAAATGCACCTGAAAATACAGACTGTATAAACAGATATCATAGACAGTTACAGTTGAAATTCAGTGTTGCATGATTGTGGTGAACCAGAGATGGATGGTGGTCTACATCTAGCTGCATGGTTGAAGTGCAGGGCAATAAGGGTGCACGATGATAAATACTCTAAGATGCAGACCTTGAAGCAGAGATGAAGTCTCTAAAAGGAGGTAGATCTAGACCATGGAACAATGCCAAGTATGCCAGTCTTTATCTTGGAGGGGCTTAACAACAAGTGAATGAGACACGGGCTGTCACATAGATATCAGCTCCTTTACAGAGGGGATATTAGCTTCCATGATCAGACCAATTCTTATGCAACTGCAAGTCTGCCCTAAATACACACACCACTTTCCAAGCTGTCCTTGGATGAAAGAGCCAGAAGACAATGAGATTCAAACTGTGATGAAAGAGATGCTGATGTTTTACGGAGCAGAGGCTGAATGGTAATGAAGTTACACATCAGTCTGTCTACAGTAGCCTCTCTATCTCTCTCGTTCTCTCTCTCACACGTTTTCTGTCTGTCTGTCTGTCTGTCTGTCTGTCTGTCTGTCTGTCTCTCTCTCTCTCTCTCTCTCTCTCTCTCTCTCTCTCTCTCTCACTCTTTGTCTCTCTCTCTCCATAACTCTCCATCTCCTTTGAGCGTGGAGGTTTTGTTCAGGGTTAGGGTGACACTGAACTAAAACCAACAATTTACAAAAATGCTTGGTATTAACAACAAAATACCAACTGAGGTAATGTAAAAGCCCTCATTAAAAAAATAAACAAACAAAGTGTATGAATCTTGAGTATAACCAGCTAAATCTACTATGAGACTAAAGAACTGGGCAAGAGAGATCAGGACAAGCTGCACGCTGCAAGGCTCTAACAAACAGTTATATGATAATGCAGCACTTGATCAAAGTGTGGCTTTGACATCTGAGAAGGGACAACGCATGTTGCTGACACTGCATCAAACATGCTCCTTCCATCGTAGGTAAAGGTTAATAAATACTGTACATTTGCCAGTCCTTAAGGGGCGTGTTTTAATGAGTGAATAATTTCACTAGAGCAAGCAGACAGTATATTGTGAATCAGGCTAAATAAATCTGAACTTGTAATCAGTTAAGCCTTGTTGCAGCATGTGGCTTTTTCAAGCAGAGTCATTGTGTACTAAGCTGCTGATTTTGACACGCATATGGGCACACGGGTTCAGAGCATGTGCACACTCATTAACAGTCACACAAATAGAACTTATATATTTACTGAGTACATCCACAGCATGTGCTTAGTTTAGGTTCATCAGTAATACTGGAAAGTATTTTCATATAATCGTCCAAATATTCTTAACATTAACGTAATTAAAGGGATTGGATAAAGTGAATAAGTGTTAATTTATGTTCAGTTTACAGTAATGACCAAAAAATGACTTTGATCAATTGACTCCTGCCCATCTGACTAAATGAAAGTTCACCCAAATACTGTAACTTGTAATAATTTGTACGTGGGAGCCAAAAGGACACATTAATATGAACTCTATTTTGTATGTTGTAAAACATATCATGTAAAACATATCATTTATAACCTTCACTGGAGGTAACAATTAGTGCTGTCAAACGATTAAAATATTTAATTGCGATTAATCGCATTAATGTCATAGTTAACTCGCGATTAATCAATTAATCGCACATTTTTATTTATTCTAAATGTCCCTTGATTTCTTTTTGTCCCATTCTTTTTTCAATTTTAAAGCTCTTATCAACATGGAAAAGTGGTTCGGATTGCTTCGTGCAAATATTTTTTTATTGAAAACAACATTGCAATCGCCTGGCTTTGACGAGGGGGCGGAGAATTCGCATGAATCGCATCAGCTGTGTGCTTGGCCATCAAGTGGTATTTCAGACTGGACGTGCTGCGATGATAACTCAGTTTACAACGACAAAACACACAGATCACTTTGGTCTTGTCAATGGAACCATTTGGCAACTTTTTAAAAGTAAACTTTCCATTCAGAATCTTATTGGCATCCATTTCGGCGTCTCGCGCTCGCCATCCACTCAAAACGTAACGTTAGCCTACTACCAGAGAATGTCTAATATCCGTAAACGGGCTCTGCTACTACTCTTTAGCCGGCTCGCAAGCCAAACAAGTGTGTGTGTGGCGTGCCTGTTGTTTTATTTCCGGTCTAGCTAGATCCGGTGTGGTGTTGTAGTCTTTCTAACGTCGGTAATTGTTGCAACAGCATGTGAAAAAAACTACAAAGTTTGCTAGGCCAAAAAGAGCGTTAATCGCGCGATAAAAAAATTGACGCCGTTAATTTGGGTTTGCGTTAACGCCGTTAATAACGCGTTAAACTGACAGCACTAGTAACAATATAACCGCTCCTAGGTATTAGAATACACTTACCACTCAAACACTATTTCTGCAAAAAACTGCTTTTGCTACAGCTAAAACCTCTTTTCTGGTCAGAAATGTCCCCTTTTAGTACCCTAGCAACTGGCAGTATGGCATGTGTCATGGGACTTTCTACATGTCATGCCACCTTACTGTCGGCCATTTCTAATACATTAAACAACAGAAAACACACTCAGCAATGCGAGGCAAACACATACACAAAATGCTGGGGTGGGCATCATGAAATGAGTCACATATTCTGTAGAAGATAAGATTTTTGGGGTGTGGTTGATTGATCTGTATTTTCATGAGCACTAAGCACGCTGGCAGGCTCTCAATCAAGCACATGAATCTCATGTATATATATATATATATATATATATATATATACAGAGAGAGGGAGATAGAGAGAGAGAGAGAGAGAGAGAGAGAGAGAGAGAGAGAGAGAGAGAGAGAGAGAGAGAGAGAGCTGATGTATTGTATTGTACTAAATGGATTTCCGTGGCTAAATCCTCAGACCCACAGGTTTACCCACTCAGGGACAGGTTTTGTATAACCACTGGAGTAGAGGACATCCAAGGAACATGGAGCTGAGAAATGTGTGTGTTTGTCTGATTATATTCCAACAGCCTGAAGCCACGACTGCTTTTTAAGAGCAAGGTCAGACCCCCCCCCACACACACACACATACACACACACACTGTGTGAAATCTATCAGAGGTTTAATCACCGGGGATTAATACCAGGTCAGTCTGAACATTAAATTCATGCTCAAGGGCATAGAGTAGCAAACAGAGTATTGTAGTGTAACTGCAGATGCCAGTGACATATGTAAACGTGAGCCTGGCAGCAGTTTTCTTTTTTAGATGGAAAGTTGGAGGCAAGCTGTGCACCTGAGTTCACACCTCACAAAGGACAAACTTTTCCACAGTTCTCTCCCCATTTTCTTTTTATTCTCCCTGAAGGATAAAAAAAAGAACTCCTTGAAAAGCTACTAGCAGTCAAAATAACAAATGCCTTTATTTGTTGAGAATGATTGAGGCTCTTCTCTATCGACCCCCAGTAATGTGGAATTGGAATAGCTCAGCGTCACAGCAGCAGAGCACAGGGGCTGGGAACCAACCAACCGCCGACTGCCTCATTCGTTTTCTCCCCCCCACGCTACTTCTCTCCCCCCCTCCATGGAGCACCAAGGTGGTAATGTGACACCGAAGGTAACAGAAGCCACTGACTAGAAAGATGTTAATCCTGACAAAGTGCCACAGCATTAGCCGGGGCCTCTGTTAGATTGAATTCGGTGTCCCGTGGGACCGTGGGCTACACTGGCGGTGGCTCTCCGTCTTCCTGAGTGGCCCTTGGAGAGTACAGGCACATGGAGGTAAGCAAAATGGGACAGCTCTCCAAAGAACAACAGCACCCTCTATTGATTTCTTGAATACATTTATTCTCTGCCATTTCTGTCTGGAGGGTGTTCTGGACGGTTGCCCTGCTGGAATCTTTCTTTTTTTGTTGAGAATATGAAGGATATTTTTGTAGAGTTGGGTTACCTACCTTCAATTACTGTTACACTTTCCTGACTGAATATTACCTCAATTTATTGTTGGAAAATATAACTAAATATTACATATTTAAATAGGATATATAAAGTACCTATATTTGACTACAATGAACCTTACAGCACATTGGGTCCAGTATTAAGTACAACAGTATACCTGTTGTGTCCAAATCCTACATGGTCATCGAAATACTTAAAATAAAGTATAAAATATAATCATAGATCAGAGGTATCCTTTGCTGAGAGAAAAACTTGTATCAGGAAGTTTCTTTGACATCTTTATGTCTCTACTGTTATATCTCCTCCTACAGTGAGCCAAGCTACACTACTGCACGTACACAGTAGCCAGTGTTTCTTTGAAGGATGGGAGCTAAATGAGTCTTCCCTGACTCATGTGTTTGGAGTTGCGCAAAAAGAACAGTAGAACATTTTCATAAAACTTATTCCAGTGGGTAATAGATATTTCCCATGTTAAGTACCCTAATGTTAAACAATAGCAATCCCTGATGTTATATAATATTGAATTGTTCCTTAAATGGTCCAGACAAAACACACAAGAGCAGGAGGGTTTTTCCACTGAGCAACAGTGCGGAGAGGAAAGCAAGCTAACAGAGATTATTTCTAGTTTAGAAGCTTTCTAACAGTGGACATAATTGCCGAGGATTTTGTGAACAGTCAATGCACTGGTATAGCAAATGACATGACATTGTCTTCTTACCATCACTCCATCAGATTAGTTAAACTGAAATCAGTAAGATTTTCCAGTAGGGCTCGTTTTTTTTCTTTTTTCTTTTTTTTCGAACCAGTTATTGCTTATTGTTTTGCCATTTTCAATCTTTATTGCGAGAAACACTTCAGGAAATTAACTCAAATTTTGATTTCATATGAATACAGTTTACAATTGCTACAGCAGGCAACCAACCAACCGGGCATCTCAATGTATGATGGCTACATAGTGAATAACTGTTTCACAGCACCACATATTTTGTGGTTTGTAAATGTGTAAAAATATTTACAGGAAATGTATATATTGCCAAATAAATCAAACGATGCACAGGGAAATAGAAAACAAGTAGCCTAACAGTGGCGCTCACAGTCTCGGCAATATGATTTGGATTCCTATTCAGTTCTAGCCGGCCTATTCGGCCATTGATCATCATAATAACATCCACGCATTTCAGACGCACACAGAAAGTTAGTCTATCGTAATTTCGAATCCTGGAAACTGATTCTAGGGCAAAAGATCTGAAGAGGGGGTCATATAGGCTACGCAGTCAGCTGTTTGTGCAACAAGACTATGATGCTGAAAGGGTGGATTAGTCTATAAACTGCGAAGTCTATACAAAATAATGTAATAATAAAGTCAGCTCACATATTTTCCTGTTTTAAATGGATGGGGCATAGCCTACAATTCGTCGGAATCTGTAATGGCCCCATCTCGACCTAGGAGCCAGATGTAGGAGACATTTAACATGTCACCCTATTTTCCTTCAGGTTGATGAATCAAATCAACATAGATTTCGATTTAGGGGAGTTCTACAGTGATAGTTCCATCGATATTTAAAATTCCAAAGCATCACATGCAGGGATAAGTTACATCGGGACGCGCCAACGGCTACAAAAAGTACAGGGCAAGTGAAAAAAGAAGACCAGGTAGTAATATCTTACCTTCGGACAAAACCAGATTATTGCAGTTGCTCCACTGATTGTGCCATTAGCGGTGACAGACAAACGGCCACTTCTTCGCGACAGGCTATGAACATCCAACAAGACCAGTTCTCTCTTATTACCACTCCAGGTCTAGACGCCTCTCCAGTCCGCACGGTTGGGTGACAGAAATACCAACGAGCTGTTAAAGGAACTGTAAAACAGAGAAAGTCGGCACCTAGGAGGAGTAGACTATCGAGAGCAAAGGATAAAGAGTTAAGGAATGGAATTGTAGCATCCCCTCCACGATCAGTCCTGTGCTGCCTGCCGCTGAGGAGCGCGCGCGTCCTCTCTAGCTTCCCAGTGAAACGGAATGAGCCACGCAGATCTCAGCAGCAAAGAAACGCAAGCGTGATGTCTTGCCGAGGGCGGCTAACTAGAATCACCCCTCTCCATGCGATACCAGATGGAGGCAGTTTCTCATCTGTCGCACGTTCCCAGCCAGCGCAGGAGAGCGGCTCAAATGGTTTCTTTAGGTTCAGAAATCTCCGGCCAATCAAAATTGTCGGATGGAAGCAAAGCCCTCCCAAGGGACCAAATACCCAGGGGAGATTGGAGAAAAACTCATCTTCCAAAATAACGTCGAGCCAACATATGTGATAAAGAAATACTTTTCATTTCTTGTAAAGTGAAAACAGCAACATTTATAGCCCCAATTTGAGTCTTCAATATCCGGTAACCTTTTTAAATTGGTCAATTCAGTGGTTATTCAACCTGTTATATAGTCGTTAAGAATCCAGCCCTGGTAACCAATGGGCTTCGCTCATATGTAGGCTACTCTAAGGAATATATTCAGCAACCCGAAATGCAGCAAGTCCAATAAGTAAAAAATGTAGTTACATGGTGCTTCAGAATAGACACAAAACACAACAACAGGAAATGCATTGAGTGAACTGACACAGTGCTCAGTGAAACACTGTCCTTTAACCCACCACCTGTTTTGGTTGAGGTTGTCTTGGAAGCAAAAATAAACGCAAACATTGGTATCAATGCTTGACATCTGTGTCATTCAAGTGCTAATTAAGTATGCCATATTCTAAAATACTTATTACAATTAATGTGAATGTGTAAGTTACACTAAGTGAATGGTTACAGCTCAAGCTCTGGTCAATGTTTTGCATTGGTGAACAGGATGGAACAAGTATAAATGTAACTTTTAGTGTGTATAGCTTTTATGACCTCACAATAATACAACAGTCATAACACATGTGTCTGTCAGTTCTTATATTACAATAGGGACCTCTGGACTTGTGGCTGTGAAAGCTCTATCCACCACCCGAGAATCTCAAACACCATCCTCCCAGTCTAGGCCATTTGGCTCAGAAAATAGTGAACAATCAATTCCGTCAGATTATTAGCCCGCTTAATAATTGAATTGTGCTGTCGCAGGGGTAATGGATTCACTGCTCACACAGCCAGACACATTTAGCACTGACTTTCTTTAAAGGAGGAGAGCTAGGGAGAGGGAGAGAGAGAGAAATAGAGGAAGACAGAGAGAGAGAGAGAGAGAGAGAGAGAGAGAGAGAGAGAGAGAGAGAGAGAACCCTTCTTGGGTGACAGTAGTAGATAGCACAGCAATCAGGCTTGTGCCAGGTTTTAATCAGTTCTTTAACGGCTCAAATTAGCCTTTGGGTAGAGAAAACAACATTACCCATCCAATCAATCTCATGGACCTGCATCATCTGTTGTATTTGAATGTATTGAGAGCAGTGGGTTTTCACTTCAACTGCAATGAAACGTTATCGAAAAGAAAAACACAAGCACTTCAATTGTATCAGCAAGAGCGAGACAGATGGAGACACAGACATGTTATCAGTTGGAGGTGAGCATCACAGGGAGGTCTGTTTTTTTTCAAGAAAGAGGGAGATGGATGGAGATAGATCTGATTGGTTTAGAAGACAGTCAAAACACCCACTGTACTGCTTCATTGCCCAGACCATTCCAGGGTGTAATTGCTTAAGTAAACAGAAGGGATCTCATGCAAAGGGTGGAAGTGTGATTCTTTGACATAAGTGAACAGTGTGAGGTATTTGACACAATAGCCTTAACTTTCTTCTCACCCCTTGCCATAACAACTTTGATCATTGAAAACAGCATTTTAATTAACGAGCCATGAAGCAGGTTTTACAGGAACTCTACAGTATACAAATGATGAAGACATGCATGATTATCAGACATCCGTGTGGGTGTCTGTCTGGGATCATTTCAGCCTTTCAGATCAAACTTTGGCTGATTACTGAACTGCAGCTGTTGTTACAGTAAGTAGATACCCGACAGACACTTCGAGTTTCTTAACTCCTGTCATTGGAAGACAAGCAGTGCATAAGGCATCTGCCTGCCATAAGATACCAACGTCAATGCTTATGATATTTCAATGGAAATTACACTGGTTGTGTTTTCAGACATATAAATCCTTTGCGTTTCAAAGTAATGATATTATGTTAAGAGGGGACCCTCCCAAAGCATCCTGTTGGATTATAACGACTAGAGTACCGACGCGCTCTTCCCACAAAAAAAGCATTGATGAAAACAAAAGAAACTAGGACATAAGTGCATGTAGGAGTACCTTTATTGAATTGATTCTGTTTTTATTTTTGGCATCCACACTCTTAGACTGATTACTATGTGTGGACAGATTGCCCGCCACATTGTTCCGCATGCCTGGACGGCCCGGTTGGAGTATCTATCTGTCCGGGAAGGCTTCGGCGCAGGGGTGGGAGGCGGGTGGGCCATTGACAGGTACAGTGGGTGTAACTGAATGGAGGTGGGCCTGCACTGCACCAGTTAATGGAAAGGAAACAAGCTGCCGGGATGAAATGGGAATTCCACCAGCACAGATGTGTGTGTGTCTTTGAGTGTGTGTGTGTAAGTGTGTGTGTAAGTGTGTGTGTATAGGTGTGTGTGCTGGGGGCCTACTGTGTGGGTGATATCCAGTAAATAGGATAGAGCCCTGCAGGGATCAGTATGCAGGGGAAGGGGGCAAGGGGGTAAGGGGCAGGGCTGTGGGAAGGACCTTTGAGAGAGAACACCCCCCCTCCCACCCTCATCCCGCCCTCATCCCTCTTCTCTCCCATTTCTGCCATGTGTGGTCGGCTAATCTGATACCATGTGGTGAGATAGCCCCAATATAACCTTTCTCTGATGATGGACTTGGGTCATTTTGTGGAGAAAGGGATAGAATACGTCGATTACCGTTAGCTAAAAATAGCATTGTAAAGAATTAATTATGATAACAAGGTTTTGCGTGATGTGCATGAATCAGCCAGATAGTCACGTTGCTGTCAGTCTTCATCACACTTGTGTGAAAATTAAACAAACACAAACTTGAAAGCAATTTGCATTTTCCCCTTGCTGTGAACCCAGTGTTGTGAGAGAAGCGTTCTTTGGTAAACAAAGTTTCAGAGCCTCAATACAAAAGAGATAAACATGGTTTAAAAAAATAAAATCTATTTAAGTCAGTGTCGTAAGGGTTGATGATGACTTTACAGACTGAGGGTTCAGATGAAAGACACAAAAAGTAAGGTGAAGTGTTTATTTTTAGCTAAGCACATGAAGTGCATCTTTCACAGTTGTGTGTCAATGACCCATTTATCCAGGCACACATACATTTACTCTTTCCCATTCACACGTTAATCCATTCATGTAATCTCTTTACAATCATGTTTGAAAATACTTGGACAACAAGGAGATGGACCTTTATAAAGTATTTCGAACTAAATGAAAGCAAAATTATGAATTGTGTTTATTCTTAATCATAGACGTCTTACAGACAAAGTTTGAACTGAATTGATGTACAGAATCTGTGAAGCTCATAGTGGTTGATTCTTGCTCAGGTTTGGTATATTCTGAACAAATCACCATGTGAGCTGAACCAGCTGTGGAGAGAGACGAGGGAGTCTGCGTAGGCGGCCATTCTGTGGTCTTCCCCCTGTCTGTCAGCCTGGGAGAACGGAGGGCCTTGTCTCTCAGCCCTAGCTGCTGGAGGCCGTCTGTCAATCAGGCCTGATAGTAGCAGCAGAGCTAGCCTGTCAATCAGCAAGCCTGTGTGGAGATCTAGGCCCTCTCCTGCCCAGCTGGGAGCCCTGGTCTGAACCACATTAGGCCCTGCCAGTGACCCTCACCCTCAGTCATCCATCACCTCTACAGTAACAAAAAAAACAGACAGATTGTTTCTCTCATGTTGGGTTTCATTCTGAGGTTTTGCACCATTAAATTGTTGTTGTCTCTGTCTGATGTTTTCAACTGCCTTGTTTTCTGACAATTACTGTTTTGTCTGTTTAGTTTGTTTCTTTGGGATAAAAGAAACACTCTTTTATGATGCACGTACTCTTTCCTACTGACAGAAGCAATCATTCAATGCCAGGTGCAGGTGTTTTGATGAATATTGACCTGTGCCTTGCACACAATCTCGGTTGTGTGAATACAACAATAAAAAAGCACTAACATATTTCATACTGTTTCACATGTTAGATGTGTGTATACAGAATATCTTTGGTATGTCCCCTTTTTTTCATGACAACTAGCATGGACTCATTTGTGCTAAACCTGATCACCTTTGTCTTCCCAGTATTATTTGTTAATGTTCCGAAGAGCTTCTTGTGATTTCACAGAATGGTTGACTTTCTCAGTGTTCAATTTCCCCTTTAAATGTTCATCATGGTCTCATCCTTTTGGGCCCTACTACATATATATATATTGAAGAGATTCATTGGAAAGTTTGAATTTCACTGTCACTATTATCTGTGTCCCCCCATTACTAATAAGACAAAGATAACAGTGTCTGCTAGTTAAGCATACTGAAATCCTTCAAACCTTGTGGGACTTGCCTTGCCTGTCGCCAGCTGGCAGACGAGGGCAGCCATTTTGTGCTGCCAAGAAAAGGGGTTCAGAGAGCACAAGCACACCAGGGCCAACCCAGTGCCACCCAACAGCACACAAAATAGACCCAACCAAGAAGCCTGTCATTAGACACGTTATTTCCACTCCAGGACAGACACACACCTGTGCTCCGTGCCCCAAGGAAGTAATTTACATGGCACCGCCTCTAACTCCAATTCAAATTCTCATCCATTCTATTTCAGTGTTCAGATACCTGCCGGTTACTGGTTAATGTGAAAGGCTTATGTTGTTGTTCTGTTGGTTTTATCTTGGTGTCTGTAAAATGAGAAGACAATGCTCCGGTGTGACTCTACCTTTGAGACAAACGTCCATACTAGATGTGCACACATCAGTTCTGTTTGGCAAGGCCAGGCTGCTATTGAGGTGGAAGTTTTCAAATGTCAAGCCGAGAGAGATTAAGTATCTAGTGTAGAGGGACTGCAGTCTACTCTGTTCCACATATTTTGATGTAGATATTGTGGAATTTGGTATCCTCGATCGCGATGAAAAAAATCTGAGAAATAAATTCTAGGAAACAGTTCTTGAAAGAAACATGGATCTCATTGTTATGCATGAAATGTCTCTGAGAGTTATGTGTGACACTAGAATTGCTAAAGGTATGATGCTCACTGTATCATAAGTTCTGGGAACATTCCCTTTACAAATGGAGGTCATCAGAACGTCGCAACATATTATGATACGCAGACAATTGCCAAACACACTAGTTCAACGCACATAATCAGGACAATTAGTTAATTATTCATAGAAGCTGATCATTGCCTGGGAGCTATGAGCTAGATACAGAGAGTTACAGAAAGTCTCATAGAGTCTTGAACAGAGAATTGGAACAAAGTGTATGACTCAGACATGAAATGGGTCCTTTACTAACGGACTTCTTCATGAACACGTATGGAAGGTTTCACAGAAACAGCGTTAAAGCTTGTTCCCTAGTTATTTCCTCTCAGGAGAAAAAAACCTAGTCAAAAAAATGTCCTGCATTGTTGGGGGGTGGAAGTAACCATCTATCTGGTGCAGTGCTTCTCTCAGAGCTGCCAAAATCAAATTCACCAATCCAAGATAGCTAAGGCATCAAGAGATGGTGTGAGCATTCTAACTATACATGAGGTGCAGAGTCTAGAGGGGAAAGAGGAGATGCTCTCTACTGCTGTCAGGAATCTATTTACTACAATGGTGGTGCTGCTGGATGAAGAGATCTTAGTCAGACTAGGTTTCACTTGGACTAAGTAGTCAATGTGTAATTCATACTGAAAATTGACCAGGACAATCCTTGATCATGTATGATTTGTCAAGGATGGAGCTTGTACTAGGCTTTTCAATCGTATTTGTCCTGACTGTCCTTCCACACCAAACAGCTCCCATGTGTCTCAGTTGCGATGCTAACAAGTGGGTGAAAATGGAGGGCCGCTAACCCATTAGAAATGTCTAGCTAATTGTCCACTGCTGGGCCCAACACATTGATTTGGATCAGTGCCGGCCCTCGTTTTTTTTCTTTGTGTACGTGTGTGTGTGTATACGTGTGTGTATGTGTGTAGGTGTGTGTGTGTGTGTGTACGTGTGTGTGTGTGTACATGTGTGTATGTGTGTACGTGTGTGTATGTGTGTAAGTGTGTGTGTGTGTGTACATGTGTGTATGTGTGTACGTGTGTGTGTATTGTATACATGCCCATCTGTGTGCACTCCTCTCTCATTTTCTCGGCAGGCTGATGTAGCATCACTTGAGCACAGTCACATTCTATTAACACACTTGTTTCCTCTTTCCCCTTCTGGTAAAAACCCGTCATCCTGCAAGTGTCCACGGACCACAATTCTACAATATATTCAGTGTGTACAGAAATTCAGGACATTATACCTTTCATCCCTTTGCTTGACTTCTCTGTTGCACTTTGTGCCCACTCAGCCTTCTGTGACATCTGCACCACACACTACTAAAGTATATACACATGTGAGGCACAGAGAGACTGCAGGTTTATCAGTCGGCACTAGACACAGATGGTGCCATGAAAGCCACACACCAGCCGGATGATATGGTGCTGATGTGATGCGAAATTAAACAAACAACTGATGCTAAATCAAAGCCTCCACCTACCATACGGAATTGTTAACTGGTGTGTGTGTGTGTGCGTGTGTGTGTGTGCATGTGTGTAGGGAAAATGTGTGTCGTCTGTACTTATTTCATGCAGCCAAGTTTGTTGTTTGATCGTGTTTATTTTCTTTTAAAAGAGCAGCTTGATGTCTTCTGGTCAGCTGCCTGACTAATCTCTCCATCACTGTAATTAGGGGTCAAACATGTAGAAGTTTATGTCTGATTGCTCTCAGCCAATTATTGCTTCAACAGATGCATGTCAGTGGAGCTTTGATGTACACTTGCTTTTCCACTGGGCTATGGGAAAGATGTCTGATATTCTACGATTATGTTGACGGAGAATGAGCAACTGAAATCAGCTACATTTGTTGCAAGAAAAAACATGCAGCACTGTTTACTTTTAGTGTGTGAAAGAAATAAGTAATGAGAGAGAGAAAGATGTGTGTATATATATATATGTATATATATATAGAGGAAGAGACCAATGGAACATTACTATTTAATGGTAACATGACTTCCTGACAATACTCCCTACAGCAGTCTTCAACGTGGATTTAGATGCTGTATACATATACAACAAATGATAAGAAAAATATGAAGCATCTATAAAATACGGATGACTATATCCTATATCCTTCATGCATAGTATATATCGGTAAACATGTGATTTTGAAGTCTGAATGTTGTGTTGTGGTCAATGTGAAAGACAAAAATGATGTTCATGCCATTGGAGCAGGTAACAAACATACATGGGTACTGTTTACAAAGGATGTTGGTCAGTATTGGGACAGCAGGTAATGTTCTCCAAGAAACTTGTGATGAGGAAGTGTGTGTGTGTGTCTGTGTTTGTGTGTGTCTGTGTGTGTTTGTGTGTGTGTGTGTGGGGGGGGGGGGGGGGGGTACGTTTCCTGAGTAATGGGATCAACTCTGTGGCAGCATTCCTGTGAATCTCTTCGATTGGAATCAGGTGCAAAGATGTGCCATCACTGTGGTCAACACTATGGGAGACAGACAGATACTGCTAGCTCAGGTCCTTCATATTTATGTGCACACAAAGGCAGCTGTCTCTGAAGAGCCTTTTCACAAAATAAACATGTTCAACCTCCTGCCTTTCCGCATGTTTGATGGAAGGTAGAGAGATGAGACTGGACTCTGGGGAACCTGGTCAGTTGAGAGGAGAAAGAGGACAGATATCACCCTTGCCTCTTGTTTGTTTGAGAGGCCAGACAGGCCTAATGGCACACTCTCTCTCCCTCTCTCAATTCTTTTCTCCACTTTCTCTCTCTCTTTCTCTCTCTCTCTCTCTCTCTCTTTCTCTCTCTCTCTCTCTCTCTCTCTCTCTCTCTCTCTCTCTCTCTCTCTCTCTCTCTCTCTCTCTCTCTCTCTCTCTCTCTCTCTCTCTCTCTCTTCGTCTCACTCTCTCTCCCTGATCGTCTGTATTGCCTGGGAAAAGGGTCAAGAATGCAGACGCAAAGAAATGTTCCGGGAAGATGGTGCTGGAAAGAGTGAGAGCAAGAGAGATGTCTTCTGAGTCACTTTTAAAGATATTTGTTATTGTGTGACTCCAGTGTGAGGCCTATGTAATAGGAAAAAGGCACTATATATTCTGAAGATCATAAACCGCATATGAGGCACAAATGTTTTTTCACCCCAAGGGCTGCCTTTTTGTATGCCTCCACAGAGCTTGCTCCAAAACAAAACAATTAGATCATTTGATTACTCTCAGGGACACTCAGACGACTCCAATCTATCAGTACCTCCAGACCTTATTTGTGGCCTCGGTGTTTAATTCTGTCTGAACAGGAACCAGGTGACCCAAGCCTTGCATAGCCAAGTAGAATTAACAATTGATCTAAGCCTGGAACACACAAACACACATTCAGTCTCCTCCCTCAGCATGAGTGCCACAGGTCCAGTGCACAAAGCAAATGCACTTAGTCATTCAAATTTAAAGTTGTTGATGACTTCAATGACTTCATTAACCATCCAGACTTCAGTGGCTTCTGTTCCAGATAAACAAAACACATTTTTTTCAATGTCTTGGAGTGAGTGAAGATACATAACATACATGGCAACAGAAGACATCCAAGTCTTCTGTGGATCAGCAGCAAGCTGTTTACCACAGTGACACACGAGAGACTGACTGTCATGAAAGGCTGGCACAGAGAATGCCATGCCAGAAAGAAGAGCAAAGCCTTCCCAACCTATGTCCTTTTATACGAACTAAGCCCAAACAACAACATGCGTTTTTACTGCTATCGGAGCAGCAGCTTACATTACGAACTGTGTAAGCTGTCTGCACCACTGTCAGGTTGAGTTGCACGGGACGGTCCTTGCATCTTTCATTATGATGATTCCAACCATCTGGGTTTAATAGGCGATGTTGCTGCTTCAGACGTGGAGTCTGGACCAGGTTGAAGAGCTCTGTTTGTCAAGGGGCTCCTATCATACTGGAGGGTGTGTGATTGTGGACGACTCATCTGGTAGATACTCTGGCTCGAATACATGAATTTCTGAAGTCCCATTCATTGATCCCTGGCACCTTCCCTGGGCTTAATTAAAGTCAAATGATCCAGTCTGTTTGTCCTCCTTCTTCTCCATGGGTGGGTTAATGGACCTCTCTGTAATAGCCCTGACTGTCAGCTCACCATTGTACAGTCTCAGCCCTGGAGGCAGACCTCATATGGATCTCATTTGGTTGGGAGAGTCTGAGGGCTGCTTAAGGAAATACAATTTAGGAGATTGGTCGCTATATATAGAATAGAGGAACTAAAGGCGATGGCACAACACTGGTAGCTGAAACTGAGGCTAATAGTTCTCTGGTCAAAAGTTTGACTACTAGTGAAATTGCTTCTCCTATAATGATGAGTATCCTCTGCATGGAGTTATTTCCACAAGGCCCTCTTGTAGCTTTCAGAATAAGCTTTACCATCTGCTCTCCATGACTAGCACACACACTCACCGCCCCAAAAAGTTCATTAAGGAAAGGTCAACCATGCTTATTGTGTAATAAATGCACCACCACAACAGAAATACGATCCTTAGTTTACATGTTCAATCTGTCCGTGAAACAACTGGAACTGGTAGACGTGGCACCCAGACGGTGGTACACAGCCGTTCTGTCTCGATGGTTATCAGACAAAGTAGCCTGGGCACGCTGTATTTCCATAGGACATTTCCTGGACAGAGAATATAAATCTTACGTTAAGGTTGCCCTTCCTCGTTCCCATTAAGATAGAGCTAGACAGAGAGAGAGAGAGAGAGAGAGAGAGAGAGAGAGAGAGAGAGAGAGAGAGAGAGAGAGAGAGAGAGACGTTGATGGAGTGCCCCTCTTTCTCTCCATCCTCCTGCCCCTTTAACTAACCCCTCCCTCACTCTTATTTAGTTGGAGAGACAGAGACAACAACAACAACAACAGCGCTGGCTTATGGCCAGCTGCAGTCTGAGGCCAATGGATCCCTCATAATAAATGAGAGTGTGTCAGTGGGGGGAAATAGGATGGCGCAGATGATTAGTGAGCTGCTACACTCTGGTAAGGTTTGACCTTTCAGGGCCACCATAACGTCCTGCCCGAGTCAAAGTGTGCGTTGATAACTATTGAGGATGGAACGGAACAACAAGAGTATAGACGAAACAGGTAACAAACGGTTATGTTGTGGCGCCTGACAAGTATTTCCTGCGCAACACATGTCAAGGACATTGCAGGCTAAATGACTTATAGTGTGTCTGTGTGCACATCTCCCATGAACTATGTTACGCCCATGTGATGGACATATGTTCACTCCATTTAATGCAGCCCCGGCTTCTCCAGAAGATTTAGAAGTGCTTTGCGGTGCGGCAAATCCAAAACCTTGGCTGTTGGCATGATAACATGCGATTTCTCGACAGGAAGGCGTACTGCAGATTGCTTTCTGGAATGTAACTATGTGCCTATAAACAATATAAAATAAATAAACTACCATGACACCAAATAGATCAATACAAATCCACCTAATTAAACACAGTCTAAGTGTATTCAACTCATGCAGAACTTGTAAGTTCCACAAGGTTTTTTCATGTTATCAACCCATGTCAGGAATCAAAGAGATGTTCCGACCCCCATTTTCTGAGATTAGATACGCAGCCCGGATATTAGTCAGCGGGCTCATCTGTCTGTCCAGGCCTGTGGGTTTCTTATCCAGCTGGGGAAACACTGAGTGTCTGTGTGACACACACAGTAGGCGAGGCGCTCAGTGGAAGGGAATAGCTGCTGCAGGCCCTGGCCTTCGCCCTCGTTAATTGCTTTAAATTATTAAATTGCAACTAAAACCGAGGACGGCAAACAGAATGAATGCTTCTCGAGTGAGAGTGTGCGCGTATTTACAGAGATGTACTGTCCATATCTATATATATGCATATCTCTATGTATATCTGTGTGTGTGTTTGTGTGTGTGTTTGTGTGCCAGGTTGGCTGGGCACAGAGCAGCAGAGCATGCGAAGAGGAGACTTGTCACATGCTCCAACCCGCCGCCTACCACTCACACAGTGTGACTGTTCTAAAATGATAATATACTGCAATTCAAGACACCGGAGATAATGTCACCAAATGTTTGCGTGTAAAACAAAATGGTTCTGAAGACTACATTTTTGGGTGGGGAAGGTGTGAAAGCACTTGACATGTTGTCTAATCCAGACAACATTTCCTCATGCATGTGATTATGACAAAACCTGTTACAGATTGCAGTCTCTCTCACACAGATATGGTGACATTTGTCATTCACACTGCAAATAGAAAGGCCAGAGTAGGGCTGGCCAGTTCAATAACACCGTCCAATGGGCATCATTCACACAAGCCGGCCACCACATCTGTCAGACATAATTCAAGCCATTATCAGTCTTATATTATTGATTGGAAAGACTCATCCATTTGTCTTTGCATGCTCACATGGGTTAACTTGTACATATATCAAAACAATTTGAATGAGAGGGAGTTCAGAGGATGTGGGGCCACAGAGAATGTGTGAGGTTACAATGATGCAGCTACTCAATCTCTGGGCTGCTTCTCATTCACCATCCACCATGGAGGCAACATTATTTAACTCAAGAGGATACATTACATGAACATTAGGGTCTTATTGTAGTCAGGAAAACAGGGGAGAGGCAGGGAGAGATAGGGGGAGAGAGAACAATCCAAGGCCATAAACATTAGCGTATTAAGGAAGAAATTGGTGCACAAAGTCACACACAATCATCTATGCATGAGCACTTCAATAATGTATGGGCAACACTTTTGTTCCTTGTCATTTAAACACAATAAAAAAGTAACATTTATGAGCCCCATTATAGGAGCATGCAAGCAATACTAGCCCAGTCAGACCTGATTAATTGAGTAGGATGGGGGCCTGGTGTTACAGATGGTGGTGGCCAATTGTGCATTGTGAGGTCCTCAACTTGCTCCACATCATACAGACTCTGTATGAGATGTTATACAATGGGGCTTCAGTCCCTTTATCTGACATGTTATCAGCAGTGGTGGTGTAAACAAGAAATCAACAGCAAATTCAACAATGTACTCCATTTTATCTCGACATTTCATATTCCATCTCCGAGTCATTGGCAGGTTTAATGCTTGTTTTTGCAAAATGTACTGATTACAATTCTATGTGTAAATACATACATGTGAATGTGTTTTATGTTTATGTTTCAGGCATCCTTCGAGGGGAGAAAATGTGCTCACTTTGCAGGATGAGAAAAAAATACAGACAGCACTAACACTTTTTCCAAATCTTACTTCTACCAAAAAAACACTTCATTGCTGAGTCAAAGTTTTCCAGCGGCTAACATTACGCTCTTTTAAATGCCTCTCCCAATGCTTTGAAAGGACATTTTGAGACATCATACTGCCCTTCTTTCAGGATAAACACATCATGTTGGTTGTCATGTCTTGTATCCTCTCTTGGTTCGTTTTCACAGTTTTGCCAGCCAGCAGAGTGGAAGAGGACAGGCTAAGGAGTGGGACGAGGAGTCCTCCTGTGAGACACAGGACACGCTGCGTGGTGAGAAGTCCCCACCTCCACACAGAGAGAAAGCTTTTTGCGGCCTGTCAACAGACATGTCACAGTTACCCTTTTTACTGTTTTGCTTTTCCTTTCTTTTTTTCCCTCTCATTTGTTGTTAAAAGAAACAGCTTTCTAGTTGCTGAGCACCAACATGTCAGGACCACTGGGAGTTCTCAGCTCCTGGCTGCTATCTCACCATCCTCTCTCTTTCTCATGTAATATCTTTCTCTCTCTTTCCGTGTCTCTCTTTTTCCTATCGTTTTCCATTTTCTGGATGTCCATCTGTCTGTAGGTCTCCTTCATTGCACAACTTACTATCACAAGGGATGTCATCTATTGGCATTTACATTTTGTTACACCAGCCAATCTGAGCCATTGCCTTTAACCCCCTGCTCTGAATCTAGCAGTACTATGTGTCTACCAAACTCAACAAATACACAGGATTACATCAACGAGCATGAGATTGAATGAATAAAAGAGGCGCTTGTGTATTCCCACACTAATATCTGTCAGCTCGAGTTGTGTTCCCTTCGACTGAGGTATTGTCATGTACGGCCTGCCAGCTTGATAAAGCGGGTTACCGCGCGGAAACAGAGAGAGGCGCAGGCATGACTCCCAACAGAAAACTGGCAATCCTACAACAAGGTATTCGTCACTCACCAGGGACTATTTGTTGTGCGTCTCAAAGAGAGGATACTGCTGCTCCTGCTGCCGAGCCTCATCATCAGTTTGAGTCGAATAAACTGTGACAGGCTGCCAGGTAGCTACTGTATGCTCTGTACCCAGAAAGTCAAGAAGAAAAGTCAAACGTGATTCTGTCAAGATGGAGCACTTAGCCTCTGAGAGTGGTGTATCTCAGATAATCTCTTCCCAAGCAGCAGAAGACGGTGATGAATTACTCACTTCTCTGAAGAGTTTAGGGCATAACAGACAAGCAACTCTGAATTCCCAGTGGACCGCAAAAATAATTCTGTCTGACACATCTTGGTATCTAGCTATGCCCAACAGTTAAAACATGGGCTGGATTTCAGCAGCATACTGTAGGAACAGACAAAGATAAAAGCAAGACAAATATTCAGATAACAAATAGATCTAAAAACTTTTGAACGTTACCAGCTACAAAGATGGTGTCTGGATTTAAATAAATTACGGAAGCTTACATGGGACTGAGGATTTAATGGAAAAACGAAGAGACCTGATATATTCAGTACATTTACCAAATGGTTCAGATACAGTTTCCAAAGGAAGAAATTCAAACGTCTCCCCAATTCCCCCAATACCACAATCTAGTATTGATTGGGACATCCAATTGTCCTATTTAAATGTCCATTTCCTGATTTTCTTCTTACCTCCCCCTTGGGCCCCAGGTGACTGAGAAATCGAGGGCTCATCTATTGATCTCACCTCTAATGTAAAGTAAACCACTATTTTTCTCCAGCTGGTGGAATGACCTTGGGCCACAGTTTCATTCACTATGGATGGTATTGAACCCCACTTTGGGGTGGGGGGGGGGGGGGGGGGGGGGTCATGCCAGGGTGGGAGAGAGAGTGGTGTGTGTGTTCGGTGCTGACATGTAAGACCCCGATGGTTTCATGGTGTTAGAGGGTGTGTGTGTGTGTGTGTGTGTGTGTGTGTGTGTGTTGGGGGTGGTAATCCCCCAGGTCAGGAGACTGAGCAGCAGATGACCCTGCCCAGTTCAGGACATCAGCAGAGGGACTAGAGGTGTGGAGCAGAGGGGGGCCCAGATCCCATGCCCCCAGGGCTCAGGGCATTGACAGGGGGGGACAGGAGACTAATGGATGGGCACCCATGCGTAACAGGCACAGGGAGATCAATGAGGGCGCTCCAAAGCCTGCACCCAGGAACACCATAGCATCCTGACATGAATACTAAATGTCTGAGACAAAGATGACATCTTGGAGCACATATAACATCCATCTGCTTTAATCTATCACTCAGGCTTTGCTTGTTTATGTCTGACTATCAGATGACCTTACTTTGCATAATGTAAAACATAGGTGTTACAGTCATCTATTTGCTTAAAATTTTACACTTGCGTACATGTCAAGTTAATTTCAACCACAGAGGGATTTGTGTTATATTCAGTAATGTAAAACCAATTAAAGCACAATATATACAATGTAAATAAGCAAGAAATAATTTCATTCGCAAATACAGTTGGTTAAACATGCAGTAATGTTTGTTTTTATCAAAGACAGATGATGTAACTTGCCAAAGAGCTTGCGTATTTGTTAGCTATATTCTGTTCCTAACATCCGGAAGTCCCTTTGTGGGATCATGGCTGTAGGCTTTATCATTATTATGATATCCTTTTAATCTTAGCTCAAATGAAATATACATAAAGTGTAGGCCTTGGGCAAAAGGAGACATGGGAGAGAGAGGCAGGGCTGAGGTGCCATGCACAAGGGACCTCTTGTTAAGCAGTTTGAAGACCGTGATTTAGAGCCAAATTCCCTTACCTGAGGGTTTGGCTGCCTACCACGGACGTTACTTGACTTTCGTCTGGCAGAATGATTTGTGAACCAGTTGTGGTGGAGAACATTAATGCAACAATATTTATTCAGCAATCCTGAAAGAACCCCTTTATCAGTAGAAGAACGTACAGTTTTGATATCAATCAATACAAAATCTGTCTACATACAGTCTACAGTATATATCAGACATCTCTCATATACCAGTAAATACATTTGATTTGAGTACTAGAGATACAACATTATTATGGGGGTGTCAATACTGTTCAACATCCACATTTGTTGTTAAAAGCTTTGATATACAGGCACTAAGCAATAATCAATAACAATAATAGCACAAAATGGATTTATTTAGACTTGTTCAGAAATGTTGTTCTTACGATATTGTTCAAATGTTGTTTGTCTCTGGTTGTCAACATGGTTGTCATGTTTCTGGACAGGAGTTTCCACGTTTACCATGATACGATTTGACTAGAGTGTATTTAGCAGAGTAGATGCTACAGTCTCTGGAGCAGATAAAGAAACAACAACCTCAGGGGAAATTAAATCAAAACAAGCGTATAATCGGACGATTTCTACCGGAGGAATGTTTCATGGGCTAAGTGCTTATCCATTCACTCGACATGTCCAGGAATCACAGTGTTCACTTGGAAAAAACAGAGATGGAGAGAGATGGACTTATTCTGCGTTCTGCCCATACTCTCTGGTCGGTTCTCCAGTCTGAAAGCAAATATCACTTTTCAAGACTCTGGTTTAATGGACCAAAGACTCCCAAGTGTCCAGCTAGGAAGAGTAAACACACCACAATGGTAGTGTGGTAAAAAATGCATGGTGTAAACTGATACAAAGCATAACTAATACATATACAGTATATGGCTTTGAATCTATTATTTGTTTTCAGTTTTAGACCACTGTGAACAGCCAGTGACCCAGGATATCCTGCACTGCATTAATGCATGTTGTTGGCCATTATTAATGTTTTTACATATTCTTTGTTCTTATATTTCTAGACTTCTTGCTTAAGAAATGTTCTTCAGGATAGTAAATTTGTTGTATTCCATATATCTGTAAAGCAAACAGCTATGGCTTTTGCTTCCTCCTCTGTAATACAGATGACATATTTCAAAATGGACTTCCTCTCAAGATGATATCAATATTTAATTAAGGGATTTAAATTTAAGACAGACTTGACAAAGAGCTTAAAAGTTAGTTTAGCTTCTAGACAAGATCCATTTTTCAAAATACAAATATTGGATAAGTTTACTGTCCCTAATCAAAGTTTCCAAAACTTCTAAAAATGAAAATGATGAGGATTTAACAACAGCCCACTGGTCCGTCCTACACACTTTACAAAGCAAACAGTAGAAATTGCATATGAGGAATGCAGTTTTAGATTTTGGTAAAAATACATAAATCATGTCTCTTAATTTAATTTCACCAAGATGTAGTTTTGATTTTGTGACTCCATTCAGCTTGCAATTGTATATCTGTAAGAAACTCCATTTGTCGGTGCAATTTTTCAGACAAGACACCAAATTAATTTACAATCATATTATTTCAAATGAAAAGCAATATCCTTTTTATTGATATGTTCTTGATTTGATGTGGTCAAAAACAATAGAAACAACCTTTTTATGAGAATTTTGTCTAGAAGTATAGTGTGAGAAAAATCTGAAACAGAAATCAGAACCAAAATAGAACTGCAGTCAGCTTGGGCAGTGCACTCAATACAGCATTATCTAAAAATATGTTTGGTTCAGCCCAGTGAGTCATCTTCTTGCACTCTAATCCAATCACATGCCATATTATTGGTTTTCTCTGGGGAATACAGTTTGATACAGTACAGTTGGTCATGTTATCTAATCATCTGACTTGGTTTCTGGCGTATTTCTTTTTATACATGCATGCTTTAGAATGTCTTTCATTTCTTCATGAACATTGATCCTAAATTTGCATGCCTGCTTGTTAACCCAACAACTCATTTTCACTGGGTTTGTACATATGCATATACATATTTACAATATGTACATATGTATATGCAAGACGGTGAAACATGAAAAAAAGCATACCATACTGGAAAATGCGGAACAGCGTTTTGCAGAAAACAGAAACACCAGGCCAGGAGAGTAAGAGTGCCACATGGTGAACATGAACAGTTGATTTCTCTCTGTTAAGTTTCTCACACTCCTATCTAGAATCTCCAATCTGGGTTCACTGACATGGACAGATAGTTCCACGTCCCATGACCCAGTATCTGATGCAGTTCTTTAAATGATCCCAAGACCCATGTGTAAGCCAGTAAACCTCACTGGGAATGGAGAGCCATGCCTGAGCCATTAATACAACCTGCTACATGTTGTTGTCCACCTCTAAAGCCCCCAGAGTTGAGACGGAAGAAAAAAATCCCTGCATGTCACACTTCTTTTTTTCTTCAAGAGAAACGACTCTACTTGTGTGTCAACCTTTGGAGTAGGTGGCATGGGTTCATTTATCACTCAGATCAGTGTGACATCTGACAGGCTTGATCAAGAGAGTTTGAGGTCTAGATTCCTCATACCAGCATTCCTACTCTGCCCTGCATATCTTTTTGTTAAACAATCTTTTTGAAAAAGAGATACTGCAATTCATCACTCAGGGTAAAAGTCAGCTGTACTTCTTTATATATTTACATGTCCATCTGATTTGGGTTTGAATGCTTGTGGTGAAATACAAGGTCACACTGCTCTATTTTAGTTGAACGTCTGAAATTGAACGCTATTCAGGTTACATTCAAGGCTTTGTAACCAATCTAATAGTTTTTGAAAACCAGAGTCTGAAACTGGAGACTGCACAGTTGTTCACTGCTGGCTATCAAAATGCCTAAGGCCCTACACATGCTTATTTGAGCTCATATGTAAATGGTTAACGTTGATTGTTGTTATAAGTCATTTGGTTATAACGTTCAACATTGAATGTTTTCAGAACCTTTCTCACTTCCTCCCCCCCCCCATGCTTGGTAGGCAGGCTGGAGTATATTGCACAGAACACCATTCCCCAAGGCTTTCCTACACTCCATAACTCTCAAGAGAGGGGTCAGGGCACAGGAGGAATGGGCAAGCGTTCGTGTATGTGGCGATTAAAACTATGTTGTGAAAACCTCCCATTAATAAGACATGTACATTATGGGCAAGAGCTTCCTCTCAGCTTGAGATGAAAAATTCATACGGTGAGGAGAAAGCCTGGAGAAGAGCGCCTCCTGAAATAAAAACGAAGCCTCACTGAAGCACATTAGAGGTATCAATAAATCAGGAAATAAAAGTTTGGGATGAAAGAGGGCAATGCATTATCCTGGACCTATCCTAGCGGTTGCTATCCCCTGCAGGTGGAAACACTCAAATCTCTCAACTCCTTAGATTTTAATAAGGCGTTTTGTCTTCCCTGACTACAGCTTGACTTGGATTCCTTGAAGACAGACCTGGACTCTGGCGTTAAATTTCCACAGTGTCTGAAACACTTCAGTGATTTTGCTGACCAACCACCTTTGCTCCATCATCCAAATGTACAAGGAAACAAGCAGCTGTTTCTCAAGCCTAAATATCTACCAGCGGACCATTAGCATATTCTTGTGGTCCGAGCAAAGTGCCAGTTTGGGACGGTTCCAGTGATTCCGTTGTGTTTGACAAACTAAAGCAATCACACGTGAATTATTTTAAACACTGTCAACACACACTGGAACTAGTGGTGTTGTATGGGCAGCTAGGTATTACAAGTAGAAATGGTGTCAGTTTCACAAGAAGGTAATACTCCAGCCATCATCACTATCAGGTCATTATCACAGCAGCCTATCTTCTGAAGCCAGGTATAGCAGCCTGGGCCCCCTGTGGTTGTTTATAGGGGTCTATCTCTACTCGCCCAGCTGGGGGGTGAGATGCATCAACGCTCGGCTGAGCTTTGAAAACGCCTCCCCTCCCTCCACACCTCCTCCCTTCACATTCCCCACAGGTCCTCTCAGCGGGAGCTGGCAGACTCACTGCCCCCTGCCAACCAGTTGGCCATGGGCTCCATACGGCCTCTTTGTAGCCATACTGATAGGCAGGGTGTGTTATTAAAGTCTAGGGTCGGGCACAGACAGAGACCAAAGGCACGAGTCAACACGTTCTATTGTCATTGTGTTATTTACATTTACTCCAATGGCGATTACAGTGTTTTTATTCACTTTATGACCCCCCCCCCCCTCCCCTGCGCTTACTGAGAAGACTCAGGGTTAGCCAGCCTTTGATGGAGAAGCATGGATGAACACCACAGCTGAAGTCGCTCCAACGCAAACAGCCAGCCACCGAGCTGGCAAGGCACTTCACAGGCATTCCTTGGCGGAGCCCCCTCACGTCTTCCACCACGGTGAAGAGTCTCCTTCTCACCATGTAATTACTGATAAAAGCCGGGATGTGTCATCTGATTGCCACCCCCCCTTGTCTGTATCATTTGCCTTCACACAGTACATGTATCCCTGATTTCCTCTCAGGCAGCTCCATCGTCATCTGTTACCCACAGAAAGACACACTTTCAGTCTTAGAGAATATGTAACACCACCGCCAGTTCCTAAATTACACAGAGGGTCTCAACGGACGGCACACTAAACATGCAATCAAGTCTGACTACAATTCCACATTCGTAGTAATTATGTGGAAGAGGCCATTTACGTCCCTGTGGTTCTGCGAAGGAGCCGTAAAACTATTTACATGCTTCTCCCTGGAATGACATGCACGTACACACACATACACACAAATCAGAGACTTGTTTTGGTCCCATGTACATGACTGGAGGCTTGTCTGTCTCTCATGTGTCTATGGTTGATAATTGGCTAAACATGTTACATTTCCTTGACATTTTCTCTCTCTCTCTCTCTCTCTCTCTCTCTCTCTCTCTCTCTCTCTCTCTCTCTCTCTCTCTGTCTGTCTCTCTCTCTGTCTGTCTCTCTCTCTGTCTGTCTCTCTCTCTGTCTGTCTGTCTGTCTGTCTGTCTCTCTCTCTCTCTCTCTCTCTCTCTCTCTCTCTCTCTCTCTCTCTCTCTCTCTCTCTCTCTCTCTCTCTCTCTCTCTCTCTCTCTCTCTCTCTCTCTCTCTCTCTCTCTCTCTTCTGTCTTTAATCTCTCTATCTCTCTTTCCCTCTATTTCTGTCATGAAAATGCAGGTAGCTACTGTAAGTCAACCAATGACATACAATCAATGAACATTATTGCCACTCTGTTGTTTTGAATCATTCTCTTAAATCAAGGGAACAAGCCAGTACTGTGCTGTGTTTATCGCCAGAAGACAGGAGAGCACCTGGGGTTCAAACTGGGCTATTTCCTCTGCATGTAACTCAATAGAGAGATGAATGGATGCAGTATATGCTGGTAAACTATTAATTTCTTGACCCTGTCCAACCAACACTGTACATGTCACATGCCCAGCAGCAGTGTGCTTTACTAATCTTGGAATCCAAACTATATCAGTGCTTGAAAAACAGGAAACAAGCCCCAAAGGTTGGGTTTCATCAGGTCTGAAACACTGCAGCCTGTCTAAGATATCTGTGTAAAATTACTGGGGTGAACTCATTTAGCATATGGAGTCAGTTTTCCCAGACATCCAGTACCAAGACTAAACAGAATACAACCATCTTAATGGAGTTGACACTAAAAGTACATTTGAGTTCCAATCGGAATCTCACTCTAGATTGAGAATGTGGTTAATCTATGGGAGCTCGTCCATTGGGTCGCAGTACTCTATATAGACTCAGAAGGAAGGGCTCAGATTAGCAGAGTATTAATAGCTCCAGGGAAATGAGGAACCTGTTCAGATTCACAAGAGAGGACTGAAAGTCTGAATGAAAAAGAATAACCGACCTTCATATATAAATATTAAATGTCTCAAATGGGATAATTACTATTTAAAGATCTGTGAGGGCAAGATTTCTGTGAAAACATTGCATTGTATTATGAGCTGGCAGCTTCAAGGGAGCTGTGGACTCTTGCCTCTACAAAACGTGATATGGTTTGGGGGAATGATGACATTTTGTCTGACAAGATATGCAATCTCTAAAATTGCAGTTCAGTCAGCTGTACACGGGAAATTGAGATTTTCTTTTTCATTTTCCCTGTTCAAGAGAGAGAATGAGATTATTCTCTGATAACCTTCCAGGAGCCAGACTGCACTTTAATAAATCCTGTTTCTTTCTATACATATACATCTGTATACATCTTACTCCTTCCTTTTCACTGCTGTGATGGCATACTTGAATGTTTTTTTGTTCACATGACTTCACACCCGGAACTGGCACTGCTTCCTTTCAAACAGTCTGTCTGTCATTGAAGTGCACTATGTGCTTATGCCTGTCTGTGATTACAGTCACCATTGCTGACCTTAGCAGCATGCAGACTCCTCCTTTTCCTTGGCCAAAGTCATTGCCCCTTTGTTTGTTCCCATTATGGATCATGTAATGAGCCTTGGCTATAGATCCTGCTCCGTGCCGGCACCAGTCCACCCTTGGTAATGCAGAAACCAAGTCATTATCTTTGCCATTATCTCTACATTAATGCCCTGCTACTGAGTGCATCAACCCTGTTTTACTGGAACACAGTTGAACACAATCCTTCACTGTATATTCAGTAAATAATAAATTCATTAGAATTTTGTGACTTGTCCCATACTTTCAGTGGAATTTCAACAGTTCTCTGTCACCTGGATTCTTGGAAATAGCTAGTGTTTACTGTGCAGTTATTCAACTTACTGTGCATAATGGTCTTATGATATCCTCCCTTAGATGGTAAATGGAAAGTGTAGGCCCAATATGAAGTAGAGTCTCAGCTTTTGGAAATTTCTCATCTGGCTAATTATAGTATTAGAATATTCACAAATAAGAAATGGCCAAGGGCAAACCATCTGCAGATCAAATGAATTCACTGAAAGCTGAACACTGCTAGTTTCAATACTGCTCTAAGATTAGTGCAAATAATAAAATAAAAAAAGCTAATTCTTCTTATTGCCTTGCTATTTGCACACTTACACCCTTTTTAATCCACAGAGTTTGACATATGACTGTATGCATGACTCCCAGGTACGTTGCTTGTTATATGAGTAAGATAATATTTGAGCTGGTAAGCTGTGTGTGGGTGTGTGTCTGTGTGTGTGTGTGCGTGTGTGTGTGTGTGTGTGTGTGTGTGAGAGTGTGCTAGTGTGTTTGGGAATGGGGACTTGTTAAACTTGTTTTTAAAACCAGGCAGTGAAATGGGGATCAGTTCCAGATGCTGATTTCAGAGGGGTAAAATGATGACAAAAAGCTTGAAGCGGAATGCATCCACACCGACCAGAAGGCATCACTGTCCTTACTGTCATCAAACAAGGAATTAAAGGACTTGGAGAAGTATGATGCCACCTCACCTGGCCCAGTGCCACGGATAAACTCAGACTGAAAGTAAAAGTCCTATCTCCACTCAACAGTACATTGACGCTTTTACAAGTGGAAAGTGAAGTTTAGTTCACCTTCTGATGACTGCTTCACTCGCAGTATTTGACTGTTAGTTTACATCTGACAATCTGAAAATCTCAAATGCAACCCTGAACAGATGGAGTATCCATCTCCTAGCTATTCAAATAAACTCACAGGACAGAAGAAGCATCATAAAACCCCCAGCATTTGTCACTGAGAGACCAAAACCCACGCACAGTAAATCAGTGTTATCTTGTTATAAATAGTGCTCTTGATGTAGGAATATGTAATGTGATGAACATTGGCCAGCGATTTTACAGTGTTGCGTCGCTAACAACCACATGGTTTGGTTTAATGATGAGGGCATGGGACCCATGGACCTCTGCTGTGAGCCCCCATGACATGAATCACATACCCATGTATACAAATACACCCACACATGTACACACACGCGCACACACACACACATAAGCTTAGGACAAAAGAGGCAAGCCAACCACCATTTCCCTGACTTGCATATTCCGCAGTACATTTCACAGATGTAATTGATGCGATTGGACGGCTGTCTGCCTGTCTGTCTCGGTGTACGCCTGACACGTCCTCACGCAACCCAGCCTGCTGTGCTACAAGCCGGTCTGGGGACGCCGCAGTTGGACAGCTGAGGCTGAAGCCCAGAAACATATCATGAGGAATTCATGTAGGCTAAGCTGAGGGCCATGGAGGAGACAAGAGAGTGACAGCACGGGATGTCCCAGAGTAGGCTGAGCTTGCTCCCCACTACAACATGAAAGCACAGCCATCCCCAGCCACAGTTTGCGATCTACCTGATCTTCTTCCCAACAGTCCACTTTCTCCTGGCTGAGTTCCCTCTCCTGTCTCAGTTCCTTCCAACTACTTTGCTGATGGACTCCTTTCATCCCCAATCTCATTTTCCGGGCATCCAGAAGATGACTGCTCTCTATAATCACATCAGAACACCGGCCGCATTACACCAAAGACTCACAATGACATTAAAGGACATGCAAACAACACAATGCAGGAAGGTTTCAAATGACTGACAAGCTCAATTATAGAGCGCCACTGGATTTTTAAATGGTTATCTTGACTACATTCTTTGCAGCATATGTGAATATCAGATTTCATTGTTGAATGTGTGTGTGTGTGTAAGTGTGTATGTGCGTAATTTAAACTGGGTACAATTTTATTTAGAGAGCATGATTGCAGGTATTTTCATCATCAAAAAAATGTGTGTGTGTGTCTGTGTGTCTGTGCATGAGCAGGCACAATATACTGTATGTAAATTTTGAGAAAAAAATGAAATAAATAATGACAGATAATGACAATAAATATTTAGACTAAAATGCATTTGCTATGTTCAGAGACATCTTCAACATATTATTTTAACACTCAAAACACTTAGATGGAACATCAATTCACAGCAGGATAGATAAGCCATGATACAGTACTATACCCAGTGTCTCTCAACCACCCTGGCATGACACAACTTCCACACAACTTCTCTGAGCCATAAAGCCTGGGTATTTAAAGCTGAGTTGTGTTTCTGGATTGAACATTACTTCCTTGTTGGCAGCATTTTACTGTGTCTTTTCTTTTTCCATTAAAGTTTCAAAGAAGTTGCTGGCATCAAGCAGGGGTATTATTAGAATTAGTCACAGTTAAAGACATAGCGTTCAAGAGGGACCTCTTGTAAAAGATGGACATTAGTTCTCATGACCCCAGTACCGACAGTCTTAGTTATTAACTGTCACAGAGAAAAGTGATTTTGTTTTTCAGAGTCACTTACTTGTATAATTAAAACAGAGTGTCGCATAGCCCTCAATTTATGGTGTTTTTGTCTGGTAATTACTCCCCTTGACCCCTGATCCTCCGCGGTAACTGAATATTGGACATCTCATGGCTGGCAAAAAGGGAGTTTGTGGGTCCACTAAGATGTAGAAAGGCAAGAAGGGAGTTGGGTAGGAATAGATAATAATAGAAATATATCTTCAGACCACATTTGACTCACAAACTAGCCTTACATAAATCACACTGTACACAATCTCTGGATGCATCTGTACAGTATGTGTACCACAGAGTAGAAAACACAGATCATTTGCTCTGTGGTGGGTACCTTATTGGCTGGGGTTAAGCATACAGTACCATGAAGAGGAGGGTACATAACATGCTGTATAGCTCCAGAGGGTTACAGCCCTGGTTCACTGAGGGCATCAGGCCCGAGGAGCGGTGGAGGGGGGATGAAGGTTGGGGTAGAGAGGAGGAGAGAGGTCGCTCCTGTCTAATCCCATCACAATGTAAGCTGTAGGCAGGCTAACCTAACCCAACGTCAAGTCAGTTCCACAGTGTAGAGGACATATAAGTCACATATGAAGTTTAAGCGGGTTGAACAGGCACATCATTCACAGAGATTTGATGTACATATTTATTGTTCTTGTAGTTGTACACAGAGTAGAATGTCAAAATAACTTGCTAGATCATAGCATCTGAGGTCAGTACAGCAAAGCTAAATACATAAAGTAGGATATGACATTAGTGTAGCTTTACTTTATACAGGCAAATATAATACATACATTGTTGATTCATTTCTGAAACACATCAGTTATGTTCAGGTAGCCGGTAGAGAGATGCGGACAGGTCTGGACAGGTCAAGGCAATTGTTCTTTTGTTGAAATCCATATAATTTGAAGGACCTCTCCTGTGGTACTGACTGTGACAACATGTCCACTAAATTGAGTGAAAGGGTATTGGGTAATCATAGAGATGCAGAGGTGAACATTTGAAGTGTTCAGACTTATTTATACTTATGTGACCAATGTCCAACATAGAGAAAGGAGATCAAACTATAGCAGTTTTACAATGTATTTTCTCTTTTGTTACCCATAGGTTCCTTCTGAAAGGGATTGGTAATGAACTTCTTAATGCAGTTCACTCTTAGAAACACAGTTTAATATCATATGAATGGAGCTATCTAAGCTGTAGAAGAGTGACCTCTCTCAAGACTTGTATAAAACATTAATTTTGATAGATTAATTATACAGTGAATATCTATGGTCCTTGAAAAGTTATATAATAAATACAACTCCTTTTTGAAGGTCAAGACCCCCAACTAAAGTAAGAATAGAGAAAAGTGATGAGAATCCATCAAAGGTTCCATGTGTAGCGTACTCCATTGGAGGTGAAATATGCTTTCAGCACATTTTAGGCACGCAAACAGTTGACTTTCTGAGAGATATACTGTGGTTTAAAACAGGAGTTGGGGTACAGAATTATTATTCTATTATATAAAACAGATCAAGCTTGTTTTCATTACTATGCATTATGTGACCATGATGGGTAAGCATTAGCATCAGCACATGCCTACAGCAGCTGTGTTTATCTATGTATCGATATGAGTGTTAGTCTGTGTTTAACCCCCAGCTGCATCTGGTCACCATGATGGTCGAAAAGAAGCAAGGCTATTAGTGTTGACACCCTGCCAGGCTGCACTGGCTGACCTCCCTCATCCTCCAAATCCCTGGTCTGAACACATATCTGACCCCTGGCTCGGCCTCCACAGCCACTGCTGCCCAGCCTCCAGGATGCCTCGCTAACCTGCCGGGATAAATGGGCTTTCCTCCAAACAGCACAGTCTAACAGGGCTGTTGTGGGGATCCACTGTATACTGTAGGTACTGATGGAAGGGCAGAGGAGAATGGTTTAGCAGCCTATTATGAATGTTGTGATGCTCGAGGACAAACGGTCAATTTATTTTTTATTTTTCTTGCTTCACAAGGAATCTAATCAATGCTTATGTATAATAGTATACAGGATGAATACTTGTCATGGCAAAGCTTTTTTGCAGCTCCTTCGACACTGCAATGAAGGAATGAAAAGCAAAATACAATGAACATGTGTAATATGTGTTAAATAAGTAAAAGAGGTGTTTGTGCGCAAGTGATTCCTAAAATAAGTGCAAATTATGTTTAGGGCAGATAGCAATATGTAGTGCAATTTTGTATGTTTTTACAAAGCAGCAGATAGTGCTGTCAGGCAATTGAGGCAAACAGATCAATCGTCTGATGTTGTAGAGGTAGAAACTGTCTCTGAATTGGTTGGTTCTAGACTGAAGGCTCTAGAACCATTTGCCAGACGGAAACAGAGTTTTGTCTAGGATGGCTGGGGTTTTTTATGACTTTTCAGACTTTATGTCCGGGGGTAGATTTCCTGTATAGCTGGTAGCTCCCTACTGTGCTGTTGTCACGACCCTCTGTTTTGTATAGTGGTCACGGGCTGTGCAGCTGCCACACCAGGCAGTGATGCAGCCAGACAGGCCACTCTCCATGGTGCACCCGTAGCAGGTGATCTGGGGGGGTCACACACCCTTCCTGAGCCGCCTGAGAAAGAACAGGCACTGACGTTCCGTCTTCACCTCCGTGTCAGTGTGACGGGACCATGATCGTTCCTCAGTGATGTGGACACCAAGGAACTGAAAGCCGTTGACCCTATCCTCTGGAGTCCCGCCTATGTAGACAGGGGTGTGGGCCACTCCCGGCTGCTTCCTGTGGTCCACAATAACTTCCTTTGTTTAGTTGATGTTGGTGGGGAGAGGTTCTGCCGGGGCTCATAGCTTCACCCTGTAGGCTCTCTCATCACCACACTATGGGCCTCATTTACTATCAGGATTGTGCCCATTTCAGGTGTAAAATAACGGATAAAGACATAAAACCATATTTACAAAGGCTGCGCACTTGAGTAAAAACGCAGATTACCGGTGCTGGAAGGGTATAAGGGAAAGTGGCTGTGTGTCGCAAAGAGATGGGAGGAGAGGTGTATTTCTTCCTTGACAACATCTTAATGTTAGTTGTAACTTCATGAACCAATATTTCTATCTTATGTTCGCTGAACCTTTCTTTTCCTCCAATCACCCATGGTGGCAGTAACATGCAGGCGATTCCTCCCGTCTTTTAACAGCGCGCTAATTAACACTTAAGTACAGAGTAAGGTGCTGATTGCCCGACGAGGATCTGGTTTGATAAATACCACGCAAAATGCGGAAATACGCTGTGCGCTATTTGCGGTTGGGCAAAGGTGCAGATTAAGCTGTAGTCGCAATGTTAGTAAATGAAGCCCTATGGGTTAGTAGCCTACCATGGTGGGGTCTAGAGTAAACCTAATGATTGAGTTTGAGTTGTGCATCACACCAGGGGTAACAGGATTACATGAGGGGACTGAGCATACAACAATGGGGGTCCCCAGTCAGTGTGGCAGAGGTGTTGAAACCTGTTCTCAGCACCTGGAGTCTGCCCGTCAGGAAGTTCAGAACCCAGGTAGTTGCAAAGGGAGTTGTTCGGACCCAGGTTGCTTAGTATGGTGACGAGCTTGGAGGGACATTTTTTTATTGGATGCAGAACTGTAGTCAACAAACCGCATTCTCAAGTAGAAAACTCCTATGTTACTCATGTTCAGGTGGGGTGAAGCAGTGTGCAGTGCCATTGCTATGGCACCGTCTGAAGATCTCTTTGTGTGGTAGTCACATTGCGGTGGGTCCAATGTGTCGGATAGTGTGGTGTTGATGTGGTCCCTGACCAGCCTCTGAGAACACTTGATGATGCTGCTGTGGGCCATTTAGACAGATTACGTTTGTTGTTGTGCGCAGGAGTGATGGGGGTCACCTTAAAACAGGTAGAGATCACAGCCTAGGACAGGGATAACGTTAATATATCCATATGTATTCATATGTATCCATGTCTAACCCCTCCCAGATGTTTTGGATGAATCATCATCTATATCTTCACCAATTATATGTGTTCTGACTATCCACCAGCAAATAAATCATTGAACAAGGGTCTACTGAGAAATATACCTATTGGTTATCTGTCTATGAAGACATCATGTTGCCGTGGACACAGTTGCTTGCACATTGGATTAATCAATTACACAGAACCCAGCTCCCTTACAGTAATAAACCCGGCACAGTCATGCCATTCAGTAATCCATCTTAAAAAGCATAATTCACTCACGGGCTCCTTCGGAGTGCGATTATTATTAATATCCAATTCTCTGCCCGTGATTTACCCAGGCAGGGAATTATAAATATATTACTCTGGCAATGACGTTTTTATCCTGGCCCTGACATAGATCACAGTCCTCGATTCCTTCTTGGCTGAGAAAACTGATTTGCACCTTAATTTTTTGTCTTTCCAAGTGCAGTGAAAGAAGCCCTTGTGGAAGAACAACTTATTGTGGGTTTAAAGGAGAGAATAAAATCATACACGTTTTATTTTTACTTTACTTTGAATAACCTATTTACCACAATAACGTTTTATCATCAGCTTACTCTAGTACACAATGTAAAACATAACAAAGAAACACATTCCACACTCAACCCAGTCCATCTAAGAAGAGTGTAAAGCAACTGCCAGGCCAATCTGGGTATGATGAAAAGGACAGAGAACCAAGGACAGACGCTTTTCTCCTCCGGCTTTCTTGTCTTCCTCCTACTAGACAGCTTCACTCACTGTTTTGATACACTGTGTGAGCTGGGGGGGGGGGGGGGGGGGGGGGGGGGGGCGGGGGGCTGAAAGTTGTTTGACACAAGCAAGTTATTGGAAGAGATTATCTGGATTCGTTTCCAAGAACAACTCAGAGCCATTATCATGCTGAATGGGATGGAAGATGGGACTTTTTGAAGACAGTGTGTGGATATAATGAGATTCAGCCAATGAAGAGAATGTAAAGATGACCTTCAAACTTGACTGTGATAAATAATGAACAGTTTTAAAAAAGCAAGTGTTCTGAGAGATTAACCAAGCTATCAGCTCTTTTTAGTTTCATTTGGCCAACAGAGCCAAGTCTCCATTGAGACATGAAAATGAACAGCATGCGTGTTGGGCAGAATGTAGAGACATCTGACAATTTAAATAGTTGTTCCAGACTCAACCAACTGCTTTGGAGCATCTGGGGTGACCCTCCTTGATTCAAAGTGCTACAGAGGAAGTATCTCAACAGTAGCTTCTCTGTCACTTCAAATTTTTATCGTTATTATTATGGATGGCCAGTATTCATATGTTATTCACCTCCCCTGTACCTCCATTTTAGGGATGTACTGATGTTTTACCTTTATAATGCTGACAATTTCTTGTAACGCAATCTAACTTCACACAATGTAATACAACTAACTTTTTGTTTGGGGCACTGGGGCACTTTCACTTTTCAGTCTCAAGGGAGAGTAAAGCTGCTTTAGGACAGTTGGGTGTAGAAAATGGATTGCATTCATGTATTTTTTTTCCAAAATAATGATTAGCCTTTCAAGAACTAGGTAAAAAATAAACGGAATAGTGTTTTTATTTTGAGTGAGACTATAGATATTCTTTTATTCATTACGTAAGAGTACTTTAGGGAGTTTTGGAACACATTAAATCTACAATCTCACAACACATTTTCTTCCCCTGTATTCAAACCCCGGACATTTGACCACTGTTAGGGCTTCTTAACAGTGCCACAATGTACCAAATAATAAAAAAACATTAAACAATTTAACACCCCTGTCCCATACAAGGCTTCAGTCAGGGCACCGAGTGTTTCTTCAACGGCAGCTCTGTTCGATCCATTTGGAATCAACTTGTCTGTTTACCATGACAGCAATCCATGAGGGGCAATGGTAGAGCCCCTGACTACATGGATTGGAAAATACATGTACTTAATCTGTGAGAACATTGGGGCGTTGAAGCTGCTTTCCCCCACTGACATCAATACAATGTGCCTCCTTGCACAGTAGTCCACAAGTATGTGGTTGAATGTGGAAGTGTGCTGTATCTGAATATGACAACTGATTACTACACACAGATAGACTGGTAACACCAGCTGCTGGGAAAAGATGCATGTTCTTTACATCACTACTGTGGATTGATGAAACGTACTGTACCTTGACATTGTGTATCTGAGCACACCGTAACAAACAGCCCACAAATGAAAAAATGAAACGTAAAAGAAGAAGAAAAACAAAAGGGGCACATTTCATGTCAGTGACTGTGACACATACACATCAGCTGTAGCCCCTGATTTGAAACAACGCTGCTCTTTCTTTTTTACTGGGTACATCTGTCTCGCCACTGCTAATGTTTAAGGAAGCAACCAGAACAAGAGCACATGATTTGGCAGTCTGTTTGCCTTCTGAATCTTATACTGTATGACTGCCTGATTCCTTTGTGGAAAGAAAAAAAACGTTGTTGATGCTGCTGTAAAATGTGTTATGATCTTCTTTGCTTTTCCTTTACGTACACTCTAACACCAAATGAAAAGAGGAACTGAACTTTAAAACAGGGTAGGATATTTGAAACACAGTTTTTGTGGGGGTGACTAAAAAAGTGCAGGGTCTTGTTCTCACATCAGTAACTCTCTCTCAGAGCCTGTCTAGACAGGGGGAGGTCCAGAAGCCCATACCCTCTGTTCTTATGTCAACAGGCAGTGTTCCCTTTTTCCAAGTCAACTAACTTCTGAAAAATGTATCTTTGGCAAAGTTCCTCAAGTGACTGATGAGAATAACAGAAAGTTTGGAGATGCCTTTCAGTCTCTCAAATTTCTTTGACAAACAATAGTGGAAGTCTGTATCACTCAATGTTACATTTTACATGCAACAGCTGAACATCTGGAATTCTATCGGACATTCACAGCCACAGTCTCTTTCTGTGTTTTTTATTTGTTTTATTTGTAAACCAACTTCTTTAATGCTCATTAGCATTGCCATACTAATCAGATATGTATTCCCACCAAGGCCTTCAGAGGATCAACAAGCATATTGCTTTCTGAGCTTGGCTAAAGGAGAAACACAGCTGTAATAAAGCCCAACACTCAAATCAACATGATAGCATACTGGGGGGTCATTTCTGTTTATCTTTAGTCCCACTTAGCCTCTTATCTGAGGAAAGGTATAATAACAGCTGAGACGATCAGCATATTGCTTCCAAAGAAACTAATGAATGCACCCAGTGTGGGAATATAAGTATATTAGTTCTGGGATAAGCAATCCATGTCTATATGCTACAGTCCCTGTCTGGTACTTCCATTGATGGCATAATTCATTGTTGTTTGTTACACATTGCAATAAACTTGTTTTCCATAGTTGCTTGTCCGTCTATTTGTCCTTCTCAAAAAAGTTTTATTCAGGAATTGTATTTAGTCTCAGGTCCAAATTGTATTGAAGCTTTATATTTTGAAAACATTTAAATCATTCATTCCAGTATACAATACTGCAGGCCATCCATTGCCTAACATTTTGTGAACAGTTTTCACCATGTGTGTTTGTGTGTGTGTGTGTGTGTGTGTGTGTGTGTGTGTGTGTGTGTGTGTGTGTGTGTGTGTGTGTGTGTGTGTGTTTGTCAATGTGTTTTAACAGGACAATTGGTCAGAATACACACCACACTAGAAGGACATTTTGAATTAACAGGACAGGAGCAGTGTCCTGCTAATTTCGACAAAATTCTAAAAGTGTAGAATGGTTTCTATTGGTCCATTAACCCTAAAAATGCAAAAAAAACAAGATGTCCGTTTAATACATATAAACATGATTTGTGTGTAAAATCTGTGTATCACCACAGCGCCCCCTACGGCAGGTTGTGTACTAGCAGGACTTCATGAATATGCACACAGCGTCTTATGCTGATTGGTTGTCTGCCGGAAGGTCCTGATAATTACTACACTGTCCTTCCAATTCAAGTCGCTATTTACACAGGGGATGAGTTAGCAATACGATAAAAGCAAAATGTATTATAAACCATGTATCTTGAAATATTGAATGAAATTAACAAAATATTACGTAAGTAAGTTGTTTTCTTCTTCCTGAATAAATCAAACTATGCTCTTTAGAAACGAAAAAGGAATTCTTATTTTGTCATACCCCTCCTCTTCTATCAACGTGGTACAATCCGTCAAGTTTTGCCGCGAAACATTAGTACTTTCTAATTGAACACCTCTCATCCCTGCATGCGTGGAGGACGAGGTAAGACCCATTTAATATTCTTTACACATTTAGGTACATATTGTTATGTAATCTGCTAAAACAATGACTAAAGGTAAATTATGCAGAATGGATTAGGTTACTTGATGTTTGTATGCACCAAAACATCTGATCTATGACAGTTTAGCTAGTTATTAGCAAGTGGCCAGTGACGTGCGGTGAGGTTCTTGGCTGGGGAGGCACGTAGGCATACTGACTCTTTCAAAATCAGATTTACAAATATATTTATTCAACAGAGCAGCTGCTTGCACATTGACTAATGGTTATGTTTCATATCCCTAACAAGTAACACTAGCAGGTAGTAGCATTGCTACGAGTATTATGCTAGGTTGCTAGGTAACCGAAGCTAACTAGAGCTAGCTAGCTTCCGTTTTGGAAAAATAACATCTAATATCATTAAATCATATTGTATACTGAAATTACATGTACAAAGGAATGAAAGTACATTAAGAAGTGCGCAGACACACAGGTCCTGTGTAATACTCAACATGTAAGGTGCAGGAATAAGGAGGACTGAGTTTTGAAATTACATGTACAGAGGAATGAAAGTACATTAAGAAGTGCGCAGACACACAGGTCCTGTGTAATACTCAACATGTAAGGTGCAGGAATAAGGAGGACTGAGTACTGTACATGAGAAACAAACTCTCATTCAGTGATTGTTCTTTACATCTCAGATCTCCAAAGAGATGCCATGCCAGGCTGAGGATGTGGACGCATGCGGATCCTTTTCAGGCAACACACTAGAGGTAAGTTTCATCTTTTGAGGCATATTTATTGTCTAAAATAAAGTCATGAGAATGATATTCAGAAGTATTCAGACACACAAGTACGATGTAACCTTTATATGTAAGGTGCAGGAATTTGGAGGATTGAGTTTTGAAATTACATGTACAAAGGAATGAAAGTACATTAAGAAGTGCGCAGACACACAGGTCCTGTGTAATACTCAACATGTAAGGTGCAGGAATAAGGAGGACTGAGTTTTGAAATTACATGTACAGAGGAATGAAAGTACATTAAGAAGTGCGCAGACACGCAGGTCCTGTGTAATACTCAACATGTAAGGTGCAGGAATAAGGAGGACTGAGTACTGTACATGAGAAACAAACTCTCATTCAGTGATTGTTCTTTACATCTCAGATCTCCAAAGAGATGCCATGCCAGGCTGAGGATGTGGACGCATGCGGATCCTTTTCAGGCAACACACTAGAGGTAAGTTTCATCTTTTAAGGCATATTTATTGTCTAAAATAAAGTCATGAGAATGATATTCAGAAGTATTCAGACACACAAGTACGATGTAACCTTTATATGTAAGGTGCAGGAATTTGGAGGATTGAGTTTTGAAATTACATGTACAAAGGAATGAAAGTACATTAAGAAGTGCGCAGACACACAGGTCCTGTGTAATACTCAACATGTAAGGTGCAGGAATAAGGAGGACTGAGTACTGTACATGAGAAACAAACTCTCATTCAGTGATTGTTCTTTACATCTCAGATCTCCAAAGAGATGCCATGCCAGGCTGAGGATGTGGACGCATGCGGATCCTTTTCAGGCAACACACTAGAGGTAAGTTTCATCTTTTAAGGCATATTTATTGTCTAAAATAAAGTCATGAGAATGATATTCAGAAGTATTCAGACACACAAGTACGATGTAACCTTTATATGTAAGGTGCAGGAATTTAAAGGATTGAGTTTTGAAATTACATGTACAAAGGAATGAAAGTACATTAAGAAGTGCGCAGACACACAGGTCCTGTGTAATACTCAACATGTAAGGTGCAGGAATAAGGAGGACTGAGTTTTGAAATTACATGTACAGAGGAATGAAAGTACATTAAGAAGTGCGCAGACACACAGGTCCTGTGTAATACTCAACATGTAAGGTGCAGGAATAAGGAGGACTGAGTACTGTACATGAGAAACAAACTCTCATTCAGTGATTGTTCTTTACATCTCAGATCTCCAAAGAGATGCCATGCCAGGCTGAGGATGTGGACGCATGCGGATCCTTTTCAGGCAACACACTAGAGGTAAGTTTCATCTTTTAAGGCATATTTATTGTCTAAAATAAAGTCATGAGAATGATATTCAGAAGTATTCAGACACACAAGTACGATGTAACCTTTATATGTAAGGTGCAGGAATTTGGAGGATTGAGTTTTGAAATTACATGTACAAAGGAATGAAAGTACATTAAGAAGTGCGCAGACACACAGGTCCTGTGTAATACTCAACATGTAAGGTGCAGGAATAAGTAGGACTGAGTTTTGAAATTACATGTACAGAGGAATGAAAGTACATTAAGAAGTGCGCAGACACACAGGTCCTGTGTAATACTCAACATGTAAGGTGCAGGAATAAGGAGGACTGAGTACTGTACATGAGAAACAAACTCTCATTCAGTGATTGTTCTTTACATCTCAGATCTCCAAAGAGATGCCATGCCAGGCTGAGGATGTGGACGCATGCGGATCCTTTTCAGGCAACACACTAAAGGTAAGTTTAATCTTTCTAAGGCTTATTTATTGTCTAAAATAAAGTCATGAGAATGATATTCAGCAGTATTCAGACACACAGGTACGATATAACCTTAATATGTAAGATGCTGGAATTTGGAGGACTGAATTTTGAAATTACATGTACAGAGGAATGAAAGTACATTAAGAAGTGCGCAGACACACAGGTCCTGTGTAATACTCAACATGTAAGGTGCAGGAATAAGGAGGACTGAGTACTGTACATGAGAAACAAACTCTCATTCAGTGATTGTTCTTTACATCTCAGATCTCCAAAGAGATGCCATGCCAGGCTGAGGATGTGGACGCATGCGGATCCTTTTCAGGCAACACACTAGAGGTAAGTTTCATCTTTTAAGGCATATTTATTGTCTAAAATAAAGTCATGAGAATGATATTCAGAAGTATTCAGACACACAAGTACGATGTAACCTTTATATGTAAGGTGCAGGAATTTAAAGGATTGAGTTTTGAAATTACATGTACAAAGGAATGAAAGTACATTAAGAAGTGCGCAGACACACAGGTCCTGTGTAATACTCAACATGTAAGGTGCAGGAATAAGGAGGACTGAGTTTTGAAATTACATGTACAGAGGAATGAAAGTACATTAAGAAGTGCGCAGACACACAGGTCCTGTGTAATACTCAACATGTAAGGTGCAGGAATAAGGAGGACTGAGTACTGTACATGAGAAACAAACTCTCATTCAGTGATTGTTCTTTACATCTCAGATCTCCAAAGAGATGCCATGCCAGGCTGAGGATGTGGACGCATGCGGATCCTTTTCAGGCAACACACTAGAGGTAAGTTTCATCTTTTAAGGCATATTTATTGTCTAAAATAAAGTCATGAGAATGATATTCAGAAGTATTCAGACACACAAGTACGATGTAACCTTTATATGTAAGGTGCAGGAATTTGGAGGACTGAGATTTGAAATTACATGTACAAAGGAATGAAAGTACATTAAGAAGTGCGCAGACACACAGGTCCTGTGTAATACTCAACATGTAAGGTGCAGGAATAAGGAGGACTGAGTACTGTACATGAGAAACAAACTCTCATTCAGTGATTGTTCTTTACATCTCAGATCTCCAAAGAGATGCCATGCCAGGCTGAGGATGTGGACGCATGCGGATCCTTTTCAGGCAACACACTAGAGGTAAGTTTCATCTTTTAAGGCATATTTATTGTCCAAAATAAAGTCATGAGAATGATATTCAGCAGTTATACATTAACTTTATTTAAATCTGAATTCATAAGAATTGCATTCAGCTGTGTATAGATTCACAGGTTTTTGTTTTTTTTTGAGATAGCAATTGAGTGCTTATGCAAACAGACATCCACAGTTGGTTTGCGTTCTACTCGTGGGCCTCTATGAAGTCACATACAAAGATGGCAAAGGGTGCCGTATGCCAATTAGATTTTTCAACGTTTCCTGGCTTATTCTGTGAAAGTCTGCTTTTGTCCAAACTTAACTGCATGTGCCAAATGACACATGCAGTGACATGACATGGCAAAGGTAACTTAAGTTAACCAAACTTTCTCTGTAATACTCATCTTTATTTCTATGTATGTAATGAAGTATATTATATTTTATTACAGGTTGTGCAAGAACTGTTGATGGTCGGGCAACCTGTCGAGGAACCTGCGCCATTATCACAAGGTTAACTCTTATCCTCAGTCTACATGTCACCTTCTTTGATTGCTTTTAGGCTATGAAATAATGCATTGTGGATTCAGACCTTCTTCACTCGTTTCAATGTTGTTGTCACGGCAACAGTTCAGGTAAATGGGAGGCATGTAAGCTAAATTTCAAGTGATGTGAATGTAGATTACAGAAGTAGTAGCTTTAACCGATGACCAGGAAATTATTTTCAATCTAACAATGAACTTTTTGAATACATTACAGTGCAACAAGGAACATATAGGCCTGGCTGCTGCTCTTCAGTACGCACGACAGCAACGACAGTGCCTTCAAAATAAAAGCACTTCTAATCATATCATTCATAATGACAAATCAACTTGGAAGCAAATAATGTTCCAGCCTAAGCGCTTTACAGTGAATGTATTTGTTATTTATTATTCATCCATCAGTTGCTTGAGCATCTTGGACTTCACCGTATTTAAGGACCCTACCCTACAACAAATAAATGCTCATCCATTGTTATTTGTCTTTATTTCTTCATTTCAGCACAAAGTCAACACACAGATGCTAAGGGGGAAGAACCCAACAGAAGACTAAAAAAGAAGGACAAAGGGCCCAGCAGAAAAAAGAACACGAAGAAACATTCTGGTAAATGCGAAAACACATACTCAGTCACTAAACACCAAGTTACTTAAGTATAACTGAAGAATGATAAAAATAAATTATCCATACCACCCAAAGGCAATATGATGACCATTCTCTTCTTTCTGCGCGATACTGTTTATACTACTACTACTATTCCTTATTTAAAACATGTTTAAAGTGGAGTTGGTTTTCATTGATTTATTTGTCTTTTTTTCTAGTATCTCTGGAAAGTGCCAGGAGAGCAAAAAAGCATCTTTGGTCTCCCATGGAGGTTGCCGCAGTCATGAGACATTTTGGCCAACACATCAAAAAAGGGAAACTGGCCACTATGATTGAATGCCAGCAATGCAAGAAGGCTGAAAATCTTGCTCTGGCTGGTCGCTCTATCCAAAACATAAGAGATTTTGTAAGGAATCGGGGCGTAACTTTGAAAAGAAAAGAAAATCCTGGATAGATACAACACCCTGCAGCAGAGCTGGAACATATCCAACATCACATCCTACATCACACCCAACATCACATCCAACATCCCATCCATGACATCTAACACCATACAGCTACAGTACATCACATCCAACATCACATCTAACACCATACAGCTACAGTACTTCACATCCAACATCACATCTAACACCATACAGCTACAGTACTTCACATCCAACATCACATCTAACACCATACAGCTACAGTGCATCACATCCAACATCACATCTAACACCACATCCAACACCAGGCCTGTTGTAACTGGAACACTGTTAGACATGCATTGGTCTAGTAGACATGCATAATTTCATTTTGACATTTATAAATGTTTTCCTTTCTGTTCACAAATACATTTCTGTTGCTCTGATATGTGGTCAAGGCGCTGTAAAATCCAGTCTACTTCTTTCTGTTTAGTCATATTCCATTTATCCATGTTTGGCCTTTTTAATACACATAAACTTCACGTTTGTGTATGTGTATGGCTATGGTCCTGATAAAAAAAGTTGGTCCTGGCAATTACTGTTTGTGTCATGGGCGGAGCTAAGTACCTCATTATCTTGTGTCCTCTTAATACAGCATTCCGTCAGGTTCTTGTATCTTGAGTTCTGATGTGTGTATCTAACTTTTGAAGTGAGATTTGTGCTGTATGGCTCAAATAAAATTTTTGAAGATTCACTACATCTTTCTAGCATAAGTGGAAAGAGGTGTCCGTTTAGTGTTGCAAAAAACTGGTTTGAAAAAATTGTCCCTCTAATACATATGGACCTGTATAGGTGTGTGTGTGTGTGTGTGTGTGTGTGTGTGTGTGTGTGCATCAGTGACTGTATTTGCAGCTAAACCAAACTAGATGAAACAACATATTACCACTAGCAACAAAATATATTTCGCTAACATTGGCTAATATGCTAAATATATGGACATATGTTATAGCAAACTAACTAACTAAAGCTAGTGCAAATCTAAGGTTTCCTTAGTTGTCACTTCTGAGTTGTGGCTTGATGGTTTTGGTTTGGACATTCACTTACTTGAAAACTTCACAATAGCTGAACATGCGTAAAAAAAAAAATATTTACTGTTACTGTTGCAAGCAAGCTGATGATTATGGATACACATAATAAAATCGAAGAGTTTCCAGTCAGAGAGAGATTTGATGTATTTAACATCTATCTGTATATATTTATCTATCTTCATGTCCCTTGTTAAGCAGCATACTGTAGGCTACTCTTTTCTGTTTTTAAAACAAAAATGTAATTTTCCAGTTAGATCTTTCCAGATTTACTGTCAAGTTCTTTTACATTAATTTATCAAATTGAGGAGAACCAAGATAATTTAAATAAAACAGGCTGATAGCAAATTAAAACATCTAACTCGTGTGTTTGACACAGATGCTGAAATTAAACAAAAAGGTTCACAAAGAGAAGGACTCTGGGGGAAAAAAATTACCTATCATCACAGTAACTGGTGATAAATGTTGAGCCTCTCTCTAACTGAAGTATGCATTCAAGTACCACAGGAAAAGACAATTAGCTGGGATACTTAATTCAGTCTGCAAATGAAAATAAGAAACACTATATGCTCATTTGTAGGTCAACCTTGTCTCTTGGGGCATTTAGAGAGAGAAGTAAAACCCATTGGTGTTTTCTCAAAGACCTTGTTTGTATCGCAAAACGAAGCAAGAATAGCAGATGAGATATCTAGTCATACTGTATAAGGTCACATTACAGATATGTGCATAAAGTAAGCCTCTGCACACTGACATTGTAATGCTGAAGCTATTGTGTCAGGAAAAATAGATAATAGTGTACAGCCTAATTAGTAAAGAAAGTTACGTCATTAAGTGGAAGACTCATCTGGGGAAAAACTAATTGTAGAAGAAGATGATGAAATTTAACTGCTTGCTAGCCTAGTTTTTTGTTGAGCAAACAGGCTTGCTATTCGTAAATGTGTTTGAAGTGAATAAGGGAAACAAATGGAATGGCTGGCTCAGGGTTGCATTAGCAAAAGAAACACTAGAAGGAGGACGTGGTTTTCTACTGTCAGCATGGGGTTGATATTTAGCTGATGTTGAAAAAAGGCTTCATTGGACTATGAAGGAGAATTGGATGGGCATCCTGTGTAAATTTCTCAGCATATTCCCTGCAGTTTTGTTCAAGACAAACTCCTTTCTAGCACTTCAAGCTTGCAGTGCAGTATGTCAGCGCTGCTCAGCTGAGAGCCTTCTTTGTGGGAGAATACTGACAAGAAAGTAAGCTAACTACTGTTAGACAAGAGGAACCTGCATTCTGTTGTATCCAGACTTGCAAGTTATACACGTATACACAATTACTTGACTTGGATGCATTAGCTTGTGTTTGAAAACAGCGATATATTTTTCTGCATCTTCTTTCTTCTTTCTCTACATGACTAAAAGACGAAGTATTTTGTTGATGACATATTATTTTAGAGTGACATATTCATGCCCACTACACCTACAATAGCCCATCTCAACAGAGAGGCTGTCTTACGAACAGTACATAACTGTATATTCATGGCTTTTAGATTATCATAGCATTTCCCTTTTATTGCACAAATACACAAATGTAATGAAAATGTTTTCCCAGAAAAACAAACAAACATTGTACTCCATGGTTTAACCTTCAGGGACATTGAGCATCATTAGTGTGATATTATTCCCATTTCATCAACCTGCCATAAGACTAAGAGTGTGATGAATCCTCCTGAGAAGTTGTTTGTGTTCATGTTGGCAGTATGTAATGGCAGCGATATGACAAGGCAAAGCCTCTGACAGATTTTCTTAGATGCCCATGACAGCCAGTGCTTCAAGCAAGGGTGATGGACAGCAACTGGATCTTATCATAGCATGGCTATCAAGGTTCCAGACAAGCCTCTTTATCTCACCCACACACACCCCTCTTGAACCTGGGCATACAGGGGTTGGAAGAGAGAGAGAGAGAGAGAGAGAGAGAGAGAGAGAGAGAGAGAGAGAGAGAGAGAGAGAGAGAGAGAGAGAGAGAGAGAGAGAGAGAGAGAGATTAAAATAAAAATGGTTGGAGAAAAGAGTCATTGAGATTGACTTTAATCAAACTCATTATTTGGTCGTATTGAACAAATTGCAATAAGCAATTTGGTTGCAAGGTTGTCTGGTAGTTCATAGTTTCATATTGACCGTCATTAGCTTTTGTGTCCTAAGGGATGCAGAACTGTACATACAAGATGGAATGAGAAAAACCACATTGCAGATGAAGCATATATAGAGTATATATGTCTTTAAGACTCCCCCTTCTTCCACACTTCCACCAGCTAATAGAGTTTGACCCTGTCTGCCTTTCAGAGCCTGGTCTACCCTGGAGAACGTCTGCAGGGCCTGTGTGTGTGAGAGATCCACTCTCTACGCTACGGCTGGTGTGGTCCCTGGGTATGGAAGAGAGAAGGGAGGAGAGGAGTGGTGGAGAAGAGAGGAGAGAGTGTAGCAGCTGTGGTTAAATGCTGTGCTAAGCGCGTCCGATAGGCTTAATTCCCTCTCACCACCTCCGACCAGAGCTCTTAAGGGTTCCATCGACCACACAAACACAGTCTATGATTCATTACATCTGCACACACAAACACACACACACAATTACACATACACACACAATTACACACACACACGCACACACATGCACACACACACACACACGTACATACCCCACACAAACACCACATCATAAAGACAGAGACCCTCACATGCACATAACACTGACCCACTGCCCTTAACTGTTTAGAAAACTACGTAGAGCATGTTGTGTAAAGATACAATGTGAGAAAGTAAGGATGTCTGTAGGAAAGGTTTGGCCCCACTCTAACACTGGGACTTCATGGCTGGGTGCCAAACAGGTGTAATTGCTCCAGTATTCCACACTAACAGTTTTTGGAAGAATAATTAAAAATAGTATTTGAAGAACTCTTTTGTTTGAAGGAAAATTGAAGGTAAAGAACGACTGAATCTGGAGTTTACTTCATTCCTTCATTCATCATTTTAACAATTACTGTAACTTGCCCAGACCGCCTTACGTAAGAAGCTATGGTATGCTACATACCAGGGAGAATATTGCCAATTGGCAATTCAGTTCAATTGTCATTTATTATAAGCTGGTAATGCAGTGCCCACTTGAATGAAACACTTTTGTGATATGGCAAACAGGGTTGGTCTTAGATCTGCCATGAAAATGATCCTGTCATGCAGAATGATAACATATTAGAGTGATCCATGGCTCCATTGCTTAGTGCAGATCAACATGGTGGCAAACGTGTTTACATCTGGATAGGAGGGGTGTTTGCGAGGATATGACAGAGAAGTATCACAATTCTGAACAATAGAAGGCATCAGGAGAGAAAGACAGCCAAGACACTGATCAATGTTGTACAATCTACTTGTAGAAAACACTTTCTCAGAAAAAATGCATTTAGCAACCATTGCATAATACTGTAGTGTAATACTGTATAAATGTATCTGACCTCTATCATCTTTGCCATTTGTTGCCTCCTATCAAGAAGTGCATAGGCTAATTGTTGCTAGCACCTCTAATATGTTTGCATGTGAAAAGATACATTAAACACATTTGTTATCTGTTTTTCTTCTCCCACTGTCCCATTACTCTCAATGACCAGCAATCTTTTTAAATAATTGTTTTACATATTTTTTACTGGCTAACAGAAAGTAGCCAAATTACATTGGGACCTTGTAATAGTTGGTAATAAACACAAGCATTAATGTAATCAGTCACAGAGGCAATTTATTTGCACATCTGTTGAGATCACATGTCCCTACCACTGTTTGTTGATCTATCAACATTCAATTATGCATTTAATCAAATGTTGGCAATTAGATCTGTGTCAATTATTTAGCTGTTGTTACTGTTCTACTTGGCTATAAATGTCTCACTATCTGACGTTTGTTTAATACTGCCTTTTTCATTATGCAGAGATTGACTTATAACTGGTGTGAAAGACAGGGGCTCTTCAACAAATGCATTACAGTAATGCCACATTCAAGATTTGGGGGTATTTGGAGGATACATAGTTCAACCAGTACATTGCAGCCACAAACTTAAACCAATCGTCAAGTAGACAATTTGCTGGTATGACAAAATGACAAAACAAAGGACTGATTTTGTTTTTGGCCAAAGATTGATACATGTATGTAGCTAGTTTATTATGTGCTGCCTGATGATTGGAAGGTGTTATCTCTGAGATGACAAGGACAGATTGCAATGGGAACAATAGCAGGTGCACAACAGATGCCTGACACAATAATGGACGGCTCTTAGGACTGCCAGTACCGAATGACAACAACCTCACTGTTATAAGTGTATGCTTGTTTATATCGGTTTATTTTGTAGTCTTAATCTGACACCAGACACATTTCGTAGTGTGGACTAATTGTGGTGCACTCATTATGTGTTTCCTCTATTTATGATGCCATTTCAACTCAATATATTTCACAAAATCGTACATATTTATTTTCAGGATTATGTATTCATCTTTAAAACAGTCTTTAGCGGTAAGTCATCATGTACCTGCTAAAACAGACTTTCCACTCTCAGTGAAAACAAATACTATTCAACAATATTAATCATTCATACTGTACCCGTACCATCCTTGAGAGATCCTCCTTTTATAAGTCACCTCAGGACCTGACCAGATGAAACCTCAGTGAGACTTTGGATTTACAGATTTATAAGCACACCTCATTAAATCATGCAGCAAATGAGCCAGCGTCCTGCCACGGCCCACAGTTTACAGAGAAGTGCTGACACATGCGAACGTGCAACACCGGGGATACAGGTGACAAGACACTGGGAAACTGTCACGTAATACAGGGATCTAATATATTATGGCTCCTATCATATGGGACTACAGAAACTCAGATATAGTGTACACCAAAGGTTTCGAAGATTGTAGACAGACAATCAATATGTCTGGGAGTGGAAAATCAGTTTTACCTGAAAATAGCAACTTGTGGTTAATGGTTGTGTAGAATATCTAAGTACAGCTGCTACACAATGCTACTCACACTACATTTTATACATTCAAATCAGTTTTCCAGGGCTTTGCTATCACCTGAGGGGTCAACACACTTGATGTGAGAGAACAATTAAAAAAGAGAAGAGGCTTACAATCTGTTGACCTCCTTCTTCACTATCACGGATTTTCCTATTCAAACTGTGCAGCAGAGTTGAAATAGTACATTTGACTACCCATGTGAAAAGCTCCTCACACAAGCCTTTGTGTTTTGACAGCAGGACAGAATGTGCTGTGAAAGGTGGGGCCTCATCTAGAGACAGACATCCACATCAGTGCACAACAGAGTTTATTTGAAATCTCAAACTGGATCGATGTACCGTTGTGAACCTCTACACTCCTGACCTCTGTCACTAATAGAGACAAGATTTTAGAGTGGATACAAAAAGACACAATTGTCACTATTATACACATCAATTACTTGCCATAGTGGTCAAATAATGAAAGGGGTTCTATGCACTCAGGACGGACTGTACATGTACTTTGAAGGGAAGTGAAGGTAACTTTCTAAATCCCCAAACCTTGTACTCACCAACTTTGCAGAGAGTTTCTAATTTTCAACTTTTCACAGTTGATAGCACTGATATCAGACCCTATTTAACTGGTGTCCCGAACCAGATTACTTCTATCTTTCCCATCTCGCTCCTGCTTGCCAGACCGTTCTTATTCAGAATGAGAGAGTATGCTAATTTAGTTTCATTTTAGATATGGGAACTTTATTACTATAACTTTTTTTCAGTATGACATCAGAGCAGCAGCACATACTGCAGGCCACTGTCACGTCAGTGGGCGAAGAAGAATAAATTACCTATAGCTGAAAGTGCGGTCGGATAAGAAAGTCTGAGAAGTTTGAACTTACAGTAGGAAATGACCAGTGACATGACGGCAAAGGGATTGTCCTATTCTCTGGCAGTGTGCTGCAGTCATCCAGACACATGCTGTTTGTTCTGTTGCATGTGAAGAGATCAGTGGAATGTTACATTGCCCAACAACAGCACTGTTCTGTCTGTGGTACATTTCCAAGGACGGGTACTTTACACAATGTAAACAAGATACATCTACATGCATTTACAGATACATCAAGATGTGTAAGTATGTTTGTCCCTACAAAAAAATCTTTAAAATGTTTAGCAGAAATTGTGATATATTGTTCAAGCTCCATAAAGTCAAACTGTTTTATTTATTTTTTTATCTCACTGTCCGTTCCATTTGTGTGTGAATTCAGGATTCATATTTGTATCTGATTAATCTGATGCAACCACACTCAACACCAGTGTCACTTCATCTTTAGAAAAAATAGAATGTACATACAGTTATGTACAGACATTAATCGTCTCACCAAAGGACAAAAGTAAACAGAAGATATTTTGGCCTCATTACATTGCAATAAGACTATTTAGACAACATACACACATATCAGTCAATTTTAATTCAAAATGAATTATCAAGAAGTTATTTAGTTAACACAATTCAATTATCAGCCATGCTAAAGCTCAGAATTGGTGAACTGTTTCCTCAAATGACTTTGTCTGTTCTTTGACTCAGTCTGATAGATGGAAATGTTCAACACATTTTAAAGCATTAGCAGGGAACAGGGTTTGGATACCCTGAAATTAAGAAGCAACATAAGTGAGACAGAGAGAGACTATTACCTAACCCATCTATTACCTAACCATTAGTAATGAGTACCGGGCTTTGTCACAGTTCCACAGTTCTGAGTATTTGGCCATGGGCCCAGTGATGATAGATGCAAACACAATGGTCAAACGGAGGCCCTGACTGATACAGAACACCACACGGACTGGATAATATTCAATAATGTGCCTGTTCGCTTCATAGGCGCATGTTCAAAGCAATGATGGATTCACCAAAATTATAATTTAACAGCCCATTAAAATCATATTTGAAATGTTGGAAGTATCACGTGCAATTAGTATTAATAGTAGTATTATTATATATTTGTATTTCATAGAGAACAATATAAGCATAAAGCATGCTCTGATAGATTTAATTTGACTAATCCTTTCATGCTGCTTGTTTTTGTCATTTCACGTATTAGGCACTATATTTACAAACTGGGTCAAAGAATGATGTTCTAAGTTTGGATTAAGTCTTCTTCCTGCATGATTGTATAAGAAATAAACTGCAGATGATCTCCAGACTGTTTTGTTGTGCTGAATACATTGATGAATCATCAATTGGTTTCTTATTTCTATTTGTATGCAATGATTGATTGGCTAAACCTGACTGAGAAGAATGAAATGATCATCTCTCCTTTAAGCATTTCCTTTGTACTATTCACGTTTTTTCTTCTTCAAACCACACCCTTTACCCTCAACAAAAGCTTTATCTCCCAGTAACCCTAACTATAACCCTTCAAACAGAATGCCTAACCTGAACCATATCCACATCTATTACACTGTAGGTTCGAGGAACTCCATAGTATGTTTGAGCTGATTCTTTATAGGAGGTACCACAGTTCTAGCAGCAGGAATATGTTCAGCTCCAGTGAGCTTACTGCCAAGTCAACACTGCAACACGTATACACTATACGTAGCAATCAAGACAGTGAGCTTACTGCCAAGTCAACACTGCAACACGTATACACTATACGTAGCAATCAAGACAATGTCCACTTCATGGTGGGAGTGGGAGGGCTAAGCATGTGACTTTGGTGGCATCCATCAGCCTTAGTGTCACCTCTGCAATAATGAGAGTGTTCAGAGGTGGGTGGAAGTGCCAACAATCCCTGTCTGTCCCTTAGAGTCTATGTGGCTCCGCTGGACTATACAGATCGATCACAATTTAAGGACTTATCCATTACATTTGGATCAGTCACTGTGAAAGAAAGCTCTTTCAATTCAAGTACTGAGGGAATCTTTCTGTGCGGAGAGTGTGCATATGGGGGGGCAGATGCTAATAAAAGATACTGGACGAGAGAGAGAGAGAGAGAGAGAGAGAGAGAGAGAGAGAGAGAGAGAGAGAGAGAGAGAGAGAGAGAGAGAGAGAGAGAGAGAGAGAGAGAGAGAGAGAGAGAGAGAGAGAGAGAGATAGAGAGATAGAGAGAGAGAGAGATATAGAAGCAAATATGTTACAAAAATGTACAAAACTGTCAGTTCACAAACTACCAACACAATATGCCATTCAAGCACAGGATCTTAGTATAAAGGTGTACTTGTGTATTTTTCTGCTATTGTGTTGTTGGTCTTATAACCTTAATATGGCAACTATAAAAGTATTCAATCCCTCTTCAGCACAGCTGCTCAGAATGCTAAATAGGTCTTGCTTCATGAGTAGTTTAATTTTGTGACAATAATACTTATATGGATGGATAAAAAGCTTACTATATTATAATTTATTTAATTACATATTTAACTCTTACTACATAATGTGTTTTGCAGTTCAAACAGTTCAAGAGTTTGAATTCCAAAAGATTGTGCAGAAGAATGGATTTATCAGGTCAGATACAAATTAAAGTGCATATACACACACAAACACACATCCTCACACTTGGACAACTATGGAATGTAGGTCTTCAATATTTGATCATGAAAGTGCTTGTACAGTCAGTTGCCATGGAAACATGGAGTGGCAGGTGTCACCAATCAATGTGGGAGAACGTGCAAGGGGCTGAGTGCTATGAAGTGCATGAACAGTCTTTTAAGGCAACAATATGACAGTCAACTATCAACATCAAAAACACCTACAAATCTGCACAGCAACACTTTCCTCCTCCTTACATACAGTGTTATACTCACAATTGAGAAATGTTTCCAACCAACATTGCAGGGCAACTCTATAACTCTATGTCCACCCATCTATCATTGGGTGGACATAGACTCTGGAGAGTCTCATAGCACCTTTAACTCTCCCTGTATCTGACCCAGGCTGTTTATTAAATTGAAGCATTCTTGTAGAGACACCATGGGTGGGGTTTGTGCGGGAGGGGGGATGGGGGGGTTGATTTAATCTAGAACTCTCTACTCCCCACTGGAACGGGGATGCTGTGAGGGAGTCTCTCCCCGCCCTGTGCCCCGAGGCTTTAGTCTGAACTGAAGCCATTTCACTCTGCAGCCAGACTTCCAGCACACTCACTCACTCACTCCCTCACTGCCTCTGTGGCAGCAAACTCCAAATCTTATTCAGAATGACAATATCTCTCCCCAAGCAAAACAGCCACATCAAAGCAGGTCTGTTTTGTGCATGTCACATCTTTGTTTATGAAATTTCATCTGAGAGTTATTGCCAGGTTACTGTCCACAGTAAAACATATTTAAATATGAGTGTATATTATGTCTGCCATTCTTTATATCTCCATCTTCCTTTTAAGTTGACTGAATTATCTTCAGACAGTAAAGCAGCAAGCTACATTGCTATGTATATGTTTGTAGAAGTAAATCTTCTGGACATGAATGCTGTCTTCAGGCCTCAGAAACGTTGATTTACTGTCAAATTAGAGATTGACACACGTTAACTACATCTACAGCACCTCTACAAACTCCTCAATCAATATCTTGTTCTCTTGTGTAGGTCCACATATGAGACTGTAAAGCAGATTGGTCCAATGGCAGATTGGTTGATTCATACTGGGTGCAACACAATATTAAAACAAACACTGGAAAGGTAAAAGTTTCAATCAATATTTTGGTCAGTAACACTCAGCTTGCTTTGGCAAGCAAATTGTTCTTTGAAATATACAATAACTGATTTTTTTGGAAAGATCTATAAACCAGGATTTTATTCCCTTCACATCGAATTTCCCTGGAATTAAATCAATTTCAACTATTTCTTGAAAGTGAAACAGTCCGGTTTGGAGCTTAGGATCGTTGTCTCCTACAGTTAGTGTGAGTCGGCGCCTGTGGATGGCAGGTGAGAGAAAATGACTGATGTCTATCATGTATTAAAAGCGGTGATGCGCTGAGGAGTCTGGGCTGGCATGTTCAGAAGCTGCCATCTCTGATGGGTATCTGTTAGACCTGCCACAACTCTCACCTCCGTCATGCACAGCAAGAACTCCCACCCGCCGTTTCACACCCAGACTGGTCTGGCTGTGCTCACAAAGAGTAGAAATCGGTGCGCACAACCTTGCTTTAATGGTCCCAAAGTTCGAAGACTGCAGGAGTTAACTTTTAGACGTTGACTAAAAGTACACAAGCAATACTTCAATCACTGCTTTCAGATGATAAGTGTGTGGTTCCTTGATGTGTTTGAGAAGATTGTGTGGCTTATCACCTTCGTGTTTGGTCTAGCAGAGCTGGTGTGTTTCTCAAAAAGGGGACAGGGAAATGAGGGTCAAAAAGACCAATTTGGAGAAGGTAAACAGATCACTCTTATCTTAAAACAGCTGTTGAGAATTAATTAAATCATTGACTTGAACCCTCTCCAACAGACATGGTCCCTTTTTCTCTTTAGCTTTCATGCTAAGTAGGATCGCTGGGGCTTTTCCAGTCGCTAAGCGTGGTCCGTGCCCTGAGATTAGCAGTGACATCATCAAAGCAAAGGGAGAGAGCCTCAGAAAACAAATCTTAGTGCTTAAACTAGCAAGGGAAGAGGTAAAAGACAACACTGTAGAAGGCCCGGTAATACTTGTTTCAAAAATAAATAAAGGTAATGTGGTCATGAATTTGCCTACTCCAATTCCACAGGTAGTTTGACGATACTGATACGTACTGAGGAAATGGGGAGTCTCATTCTGATCCTTCTGGTAAAAAAATCCATCATGCGACACAGATGTACCTGAGGGGACATGATGAAATCACTGAAATTGACGAGCGTTGTGGCAGTTGACATCTATTGTAATCCCTGTGGATTAATTAGTTGGTAATCTAATGAATGACACACTATAATATAACCTCCCTATAGGGATGCCTGAGAGGAAATGGAGAAGCAACATTCACTACTGCTCTTTTGTTTGCCTGTAAGCCAGTTCCTCTTGCAAGTGACTGGCTGGATACAACAATAGTGATGTTGAGGCTTTTCAAGTATAGGATTGATTGTCATCCATTAGTTTGAAATACCACACTGAGCCAAGCAAAATCTGCTTTTACCCTGTCATGATGTCAAGCAGAGCATTCTTAATATGCCTCATGCAGCCTTAGTGTCAGCATACTGGTTCCTCAATAAGAATCTCAAGAAGCAGCCATCTCTAGGAAGGTGGGGTGATGTGGCACTGAACACATGTGGAGTCCATTAAATTCCCTCCTCCGCTCCCCTCCCCTCTCTGGTGAACACACACGGGCCAGGGTGCATTTCAGAGAGAAAACGAAGCAAAGGCTTCAATCTGCAACTTTTTAAAAAGGAGCAGAGAAAGCCCATAAACACACGTCAGTCTGCCAAGGGGTTTGCGGCTAAGCTCCTCAGAATGAGAAGCAGGAAATTCCTGGGGGCTGGACGCTTCCAGCTGAGCCCACGTTGAAACAGCCACGTGGACAAAGAGCCGGAGAAAGCACGGTCATGTTGTTTCAAGTTCCATTTTGTATAAGATTGGAATACATTTATCTGATCAAATGATCAATATTGAACACCACAACCGTTTTACACCAAACAATGAAATAGTACATTGCAGAAACTCTTTTCCAAAAAGTGCTGCTTCCGATTAGATGTATCTACTGGCATGGCCTTTTAGTATTGAACAGTAGAATTAAATCTACGGTTAACTCGGCATGATGCTTACCTACCTGCTGTACCTGATGTACTTTAAGTGGAATAGAGTAGCCAGTAGGAAATGAACAGTGATACCACAATGGAAATACAGAATAATTTTTAGGTAGAGACGTTTACAGAGCAGAGATTGTCCTGGTAGATGCAACGGTTGTGGCAGCTTTCAAATGTTTGTTTTTGTTCTGTGTGTAAACACAGCAAGACTCATTCCAGACCAATTAGAGTGAGACGACTAGCTAGTCACCTTGTAGGCTCTCTGTTTAGAGCCCGTAAGGTCAGGAGAAATTGAGCAGAAATAGGCGGAGGGAACGCTGCTGCCCATCGTCTCTCTGCTCCAATGAGAGAAGAGGACGGGGTAAACACAATGCAGGAGTCAGTGAGAGGGTTTGAATAAATGTTATTTTCCATTTTCTTGCACCAGCGCGCTCCAGAGTGAAAAAATATGAGGTGACCTGATGCGTAAAAGGACGTTTTAGCCGTGCTGCTGTGGCAGTAAAACAGAACCTCCTGCCATGTGTGTGCCCGTGTGTGTGTGAGTGTATTTTTGGTGTAAAGGAGGGAGGCCTGGAAAAACACATCATCCCACGCTGAAGCCCAGATGTGGGAAGGAGACCAAACGCAGGGACAGAGCCCACCTCCTGCGGTTCTGCAATCAGCAGTGTTTTACTGTAGCATCCAGCAGATCAGCATACAAACCCTGGAATTAACTACCTCACCACTGTTTGTTTACTGATTATAGAGGGAATATGCAAACGGACGTGACATGCCGATGTGTGTTGGAAAATAATCCCCTTGAATTTTACTCTGCCAAAAAGCTAGTGTTGAAAACCAGCGGACGTTCAGTAATAAACCTGGCATGCCTATGAAGACAAGATTGGCGGCACTTGTCATAACGGAGATCAGCTCTGGAGCAGTGGACTACATCTTTGAGATCCTACTGTACACCTCAGCTAACACAACAACCAGTGACAGGATTTACATCTTTTTTTTTGCCCAGGAAACAGGCCTGCAAGCACCCTGTATAATGTGTGACAAGGTCAAAGATGTCCCCTGTGACCTTTGACCTGTCTAACACACCAGAATGCTGGGAACTACACGTCTGGTAACAAGGAACAAATGATTATCTCTAATCTGCTCCAGGCATCTTGAAATGGTCAGTAAAATCATTATGTGTCTACAAGCTCCCTGGGAGCACAGGTGTTACTACCTCTACTTAGGCTTAAGCAAGGCAACTCCTGGCACGAGAAATGACCACACACACACAGACACACACACACACACACACCAGGTCTGGCAGATTAAGATGGCAGCATGATGAACAGTTGCAGAAAGAGACTTTGACCATCAAACGGCAGCTGTTGCTACATTCCAACAGCACCTAGATAATGCCTCTTAACACACATTCATATTAACCACTGCCCTCTTACAAATATAGAAAACCCATCATAAAAACAATTATCCTCTGGGAAATGATAAAGTAGGTAATTTCATGCCCTGCTGCTTGACTTGTTGTGTGCTAGTCAAGCTGATTTGTAAATCTCTGCAGTATATCATCCTTCCTTTTTGTCCCAGTGTTCCAACAACCACAAGACTTCATACACAACAAGAATGGGTTTACCGACATCTAACTATGTGGATTATATAGACAGGATAGATATAGAGAAGAATAGCAACAAAAGTTTTGAATTGTACTGGGTGGCCAACTTTATGAAGCATGCATGTACCCATCACCTAACAATACATTTAGCCTTTATCTTTAGTACCAACATATTATACCAATGCTTGCATTGTTATATATATGCTCTTTGAGTAATATGCTGAATGTATACATATGCAATGTATCCTTAATTCTAGCTCAAATGGAGTATATATTTGCCATAAACAAATTGGTCATGAATGTTGGATTACTTCTGTTTCCCAGTTGATTAAAAGTTATTTTATAATTGACCTAATCTGCTTTCCAAAAACACCAGAACTACTATTTCAGTTCTGAATATGGGATTGCCAAGATGCAGTAAGCTGCTATAACCAAATGTATCAATGGCTTTCTCAGTACAGAGCTACCACAGAACATTAGATGTTTGACCACTCAGTTCTCATTCACTGTGAGCTTGATCATACCAAGGCCACTTCTGCACGTCTGTAGCGACCTGTGCGCTTGTGTGTCTGTGTAAACATGTTCGCAATTGAACTTGTGTTAAACTTGAATATGAACCTGTTAGAACTTCACCCAAATGGTGTTTTCTAAGTCTAACGGTAGACATTTTGGCTGTTGTCTTGTAGTCTCAGAGTGAATAGCAGGTCTGTGACATTGAGATCGTAACACGTTGTTTTTCCTATGGAGGAGAAGAGACTAGTGTAGGTGATTGTAACCGAGGTGACCTGGAGGTCTTGTATGTGACTCAGGACTGTGCTGATCTAGTCTACCATTCTTCTCATTATATTCCCTAAAGACCCCCCCCCCCCCCCCCCCCCCCCCCCATCTCTCCCGGTAATCCTCCCTCTGGTCCTGTGGAAGTCTGAGCTCCCGTCGCTACAACTCTCCTGAGACTGTACCCTCGCTCACATTCCGCTCCTCTCATTCCCATATACAGGATTCAAATTACCTACATGACTTATACAGGATTCAAATTACCTACATGACTAATGGGCCCTTTTAGTGATGCATGAGTTGTGTCTGGTCAGGCAGGAGCTTAATAGACAGCAGAGTAGGATGTAATAAACTTCAACCACAAGACTCCCTAGTACGGCTCCCATTATATTACAGGTGTTTGGCCTAAATCAGACACATCTGGAAGAGGTAAGTGTGCGGAATCAATGCCAGGCCTGTTTGCTCATAAAAGTAAAAAGGTGATCCCGATGGAGTTCCCAAAGTCTGGTCACAGGTCTGTGGCTGGATTCATTTTATATTGCCATAGTGAGACAGCTTTTTTTGTTTGTTTGTTTGTGTGTTTGTTTGTTAGTTTGCTTCTGAGTATGACTGTCAGAGGAGGAAACCTCATGCCAGTCAAAAGTGGACTGAAGTAATTGAAATGTTCACCAGGCAGTTACAGAGATGTCTGAAGTAAAATAAATCCTATTTTAGAAACAACTACTGTAAATACATTTTTTAAATGTTAAGTTACATGAACTAGGTGGAGTGAAGCTCATCGTCTCCCAGATTAACTCAGATAATAATACAATTTCAACATCAGAGTATTCATATCTCAGCAGGAACTATAAAGGAATCTGAAAGTGAGAACATGAGATGTTTTTGCAACTCTGCACACTGACAAAGTCTAAAGTTCCTCAGTTGAGCACAGGAAATAGGAGCCCACAGTCTCCTCCTGTAAGTAATCCTGGGTCCTTAGCCCCAGAGTTTGACCACAAATTGTTTTTATTAGGCTAAAGCCTGTAAATCTATTTCAGTTACAGTGCGCCCCCGCCTCTGTCTGAGAGGGAAGGGCAGGGCCTCCATAATGTCTGTGTTGGCAGGCCTCTCCTGAGCCAGCTGTTGCATGCTAGCTGCAGCCTCGCGACCTACAAACCCTGGGCCAACGTGGGCTGTCCTCCAGAGGCAGTCACCCCCGCCTCTCACATGCCAACCCTCTACTCGTTCCCTTTTGATGGAGAGTTAATAAGTTCAGCTCCAAACATTTGGGCGCAATTACTGTGCTAGGGCGAGCAAAAAAGGCGTTTATGCGCCTCTTAATCAAACAAAACGAAGAGATTGATACCAGACTTCAAAAACACCTGCCCATTGAAGCGATTAGGTTGATGGTGACTGAATCAGAAGGACACAAGAACAGCACCATGTGAATGAAACCTCACGACAGCCTCTAGTCAGGAGATGCCATGTTAAGGTAAATGAAAAGCATGGGCACACATTCAAATACACATATACACGCAGACACACACACAGAGACACACTCACAGGCACACACACATGCCTGCCGCAGGACCATGTCCAAAAATCATTATTTTACAGCATAAACTTGTTTTTAATTCAACGGGGAACTCAACTATTAAAAGAGTTCAACCACTGAGAATCACATCATTGCTTTTTACAGTCGATTGCCCAATTATAGCTACAGTGTTGGCATGATGTAATGAAGAAGTTGCGAGCCTGTTAACTTAAATAAGCACTAATGCATCTGCTAGGTCTCTCAACTGTGGCATGGTACCCCTATTGCACATTACCCTCTGCAGTCAAATCACTGTGAGGTCTAGAACTTGGATCTGAGCAAACTGATCCATTTTAAGAATAGCTGATGCTGTCAGCCTGGTCATCCTTGAAACAGAATTTGTGGTGAGGAGTGACTGGGTGTATTGCAGAGTGGACTGCCTGCATTGTGCTGAATAGTTGTTTGGAAAAGAACACCCTGAAGACATCGATCAAGAACTTGCATCGCAACCTCATGCTCCCAGAATGCAACACTCGCCAAGTGCCAGTGAGTGGAGAGAAGGAGCCAAGTGAGCCCCTAATTCTAAGGTTTCTTTTAATTGACAAATGTGTGCTCCCTGAAATTTAAATTATGGGACTAGTCACAGTCTTAGCTTCTTTCTGGAATGTTCCACCCCATTCTCGTTCTTTTCTCTTCACATTTCAAAAGACAATTTCCCAATCTGTTTTTCTCTCCCTCTCCCTGCTCTTCCATGTGCTCTTTGTCTCTTTATATTTCTTTCTTTATTTCCAGCATATCTTTCTCTTCATTTCTCTCCATCCCCCTTTTCGACTGTGACAACTGGAGCAGACTATCGCCCCTCTCCCCAGGTCTGTCAGACTACTAATATTCTGCATGGGAGGTTTTCAGTTTCACTCCGCTTGCTCTCTACACATCAGCCCATTTCATTAGCCATAAACCCACTTTCTGATTATATAATGTGTAAATAGACAGACTTAATAAATCTATTATGACTTTTCTTTTCCACGGTTTCACAAATGGTGTGATCTGCAATCATAACCATTATATTTCTCTAGTGCTCTGGAACAGCTCTATTATTTATCTGGCTTTGACATTTGCAGGTTAGCTACAGTAAACAGATTATTATTTGCAAAGCTTCTTAATACTGTATATGTTTCTCTGGGGAATATTGCTGCAATAATGTTGAGGCACTCTAGGACAAATAATAAAGTTCTGTACTGTTGACAGTGTTGTGGTCCGCAATCAAGTTATTTGTATGAGGCACTACTTGAGTATACACCTATAGCACTTCAAAAAGGCAAGTAATATAATTCACAGGCTTTTGGAAAAAACTTCCTTGGTAGCATGATTTTCTACATTTCTTATTTTGCCATTGTGTTTCTCCCTCCAATATTATCTATCACACCACATCAGAATGGCCCCATATCTTTATACAAGCAGCATGTCTGTAATTCAACAAAGAACATTCTTAACCTCTTTTCAAAGGCAAGCAACTACAAGCCTCAATCTAATAAGTGACACCCAGACTCTTGAGAAAATAATAAACCACATTTGATTTGTTTCTAGATCTGCAGCAGCCAAGAAAGCAACAGCCAGGTTTATTTAATTCTGCAGATTATTTATTATTATCCTGATGTAACATCAGGCTCCATTTGGTTCATGAAGGCTTTTCTGGGTGACCACAGAGAAATAAGAGGATATATTACTTTGGGATACATGACCTTGATCTGCCCCACAGTCATGACGGCAGACTCTTTAAAACTGCTTCATAAATCACCATTATTCAGTGACAAAGGGACCATAAGTCACGAGAATCCACAGGAGGTTGATTCACTGCTATAGTCTAAATGCAAAGTTTAAACGCTAGTTCACAAACCTGCCATGTCTTGGTGGTAGACATGGTGGTAGTTCAGATCATTAAAAAAATAGTGATGGGGAATATGATCTCTTCCTCGGCACTCTCCATATATCCATCTTTCCGTCTCTGTCTGTCGGTATCTCTCTCTCTTCATCAGGTTTCCTTACTCGCTCAAGATTAGTTTGTCATTCGGTGTGTCATTTCCAGGTTAGTGTGATTCCCAGTTTCATTTCAAGGAGGGTAATAAAGAGAGAGGTAGAGAGAAAAGCAATTTGGAAATGTTTCCAGGCAATGCAAGCCATTTCAAAAGTGATTAAGCCTAACCAGTTAATTATACATTTGCATTCCCATCAAAACAGATAACAGCACGAGGAATGCAGAGAGAAGCAGGAGTCACCGGCATCTGAGCAGCGTGATGAAAGAGATAATGAAGGAGAGGCTGCGACGCTCAAACGATTCCTCACAAACTTTTTTTGAAGTCTGGGTTTGTTTTCCTGCCTTTCCTGCCTGGAGTTACCAACTCCTCTCCGTCCCTACAGACTGAAGGAGCGTAGTGGAAACCATGCTTTCGGCACCAAACATGAGCTGCTAATTAACATTCATCACCTAAAATGGCTCTCTAGTCAAGCAAAAGCAGGGGCTCACTTTATTTCTCTGCTCTCTCTGTCTCTGTCTCTGTCTCTGTCTCTCTCTCTCTCTCTCTCTCTCTCTCTCTCTCTCTCTCTCTCTCTCTCTCTCTCTCTCTCTCTCTCTCTCTCTCTCTCTCTCTCTCTCTCTCTGCCTCACCCCTCCTTATTTACCCTGACAGAATACAGAGCAGATTAGCAGAGACATAAAATACTAGGTTCAATAGCATTTTGATGAGGCGGGCAGGGCTTGTAACAGTCTAATGAGGGACGTTAATGAAAGTGACCAGAATCAGACGACTCGGAAGGCCGACCGGGGTGGCTCTTGCTGATAATGCAAACAGATGTACGAGTACAACAAGGGAACCACAACCCCCCTGGGTGCTCCGGATCATCTCACGTGTGAAATCTATCTGTTCATCTGTGCTGCTCAGGACTGGGTTTCCACGGAGACCTTCTGTCTACCACACAATCAAGTGGCGGCCATGTGACATGATGCATTTAGCCATTGTCCTGTCACCTGTAAGTCGGTTTGATGTTAAAGTAATCAAACTGCTTTTTTCCCACCACTCTCTCAATTAAACAGTATTCATAAGGTTCTGAGAAAAGACATCTTAATTAACCTGTGATAAGTGGGTGTACCACTTACTGAAGATGATTATGAAGTCAAAAGGCTCTTCAGCAGTCTGTTGTTGATCAAAATGGAAGTTTGACAAACTGGTCCAGTTTTTCTTATGTCTACTTGAATGACTTTGTTGAAGACAATTGTTATTCTGGTTAGTCTACTTCCATCCAAGCACATAATTCAAACATTCCTGTCGTCTATGTGGTTTATTATTGTTATTTCACCTGCTAAGTGGGCTAATTTCTCACCTGCTCCTGGAAACCTTAAAGGAACCCTTAAAAGGTTCAAGGCATTATTTGAGTTTTGGCTTGAATGAGATTGCAATGATTCTCAGAAGAGGGTGGAAAGAAGTCATCACTGTCTATCGTAGCTAAATGCATTCCTCAGCAAACTGAAACACTTCGCTTTCAATTTAGTTTAATTCTGAATCTCTAAGAGACACATGTGTTGATCATATTGCAGAAATGATGATTTAATGGAGATATGAATAATTGTTTCTTCCCAAATAATGTGCTGGACAGTGCAAGACCTGACATTTGCAGCAGGCACAAACTATACAAATGCAAATGTCCTCTTCCTGTCCTCCTCAAGATTCTAATTGTCCACAGCTGCACTCCACTCCTTGGAAATAAAACAAGTATTTGCTTATATTAGGGGCCCGCTCGGACTCAAGATCACTCACCACTGAAAGCGAATCATTTAACTATTTCTGGCGAGAAGGAAAACAGATCAATGTCTTAGCGATAGAATCTCCAGGCTAATCTGTGGGATTAAACTGAAGGTCAGCATGCCAGCGTTTGTAAAAATAAGCTGTGGTGAGGTGACACTCATGAAAGCTCTGTCTGGAGTGGGATCACAACGGGTTTGTGGGTGGGCAACGTTGATGAGAGAGAACATCAACTGACACTTTTTAGTGAAGAGATATGAATAGCTTTGACGTTGCACATCTCAAAACAGACGAGGTTCACCAAATATGCCCCCCCCCTCTCTCTCTCACTCTCTCTCTTTTTTCTTTTCTTTCTCTCTCACACACACAAAAACACACACATAGATGACAAACTCCAAGGGGGTTGTGGCTTGGTTCGCTGCTGCCTTGTGAGCATGAGAGAGGGGCGCTGTGCGAGGAGATGGAAGTCTCTCCCAGCCCCATGCAGCCTGCTTCTCATTAACATTCTTCTGCATCAGGCAAGAGTGGGGGGAAACACACATCATCTGACCTGATTTTAGCTCTAAAATTCTGAGCTGCCGAGCCTGCTATACAGCTCAGCACAGCTCGAGACAGTGTAGGAAGGAAGTAGAGAGAGGGATACAGGGGGAGAGGGAGACAGACAGTGAGAGATGGATCGAGAAAAGTGAGAGAGACACAGAGAGCGACAACGAGAGAGCGAGAGAGCGAGAGAGCAAGAGAGAGAGAGAGAGAGAGAGAGAGAGAGAGAGAGAGAGAGAGAGAGAGAGAGAGAGAGAGAGAGAGAGAGAAGGAGAACAAAGCTTTTCAGCATAATCTGAAATCACATCCAATTTATTTTAGTCATTACATAATTCGATTTTCATGAATTTAATTAATCTTTCTGATGTGTTAGGACCATGTTCACACACAACCTAAACATCCAACGACGAAATATGAAAACTGGCTAATCTGGCATTACAGTAAAATCAATACTATGACATGCTGGCGATTTGAATGTCGGTGTTGTGTACACGGTGTGTGTGTATTTGAGAAAGAGTAAGGGAGAGGGAGAGAGAGAGAGAGAGAGAGAGAGAGAGAGAGAGAGAGAGAGAGAGAGAGAGAGAGAGAGAGAGAGAGAGAGCCCCCCCTCTCTCTCTCTTCAGTAAGGGAGAGGGAGAGAGAAAGAGAGAGAAAGAGAGAAAGAAAGAGAGCAAGAGTGTGCCAGTGATATGCCAAATTATCTCAGTCTCTGAGTAGAAGCTGGAGAGTTAAGATTTCTTTGAATGCAGATACATCTGTCTCAAAGAAGCGTAGGAGGCCTAATCTAGAGGCTGCATGTGTTTGAGTGTGTGGGTGTCACAAGCATGGCTCATGTTAACCAGTCCTGGTGTTGTGCAGTTGTCTGCATCCATCTCCAAAAAGAAAATGGCTTGTCACATCCGTCTCCCGGGAAGTGCATCTTCATTAATGTCTATCCAAAATCCAATTACAGCCGCTATCTTTGAAAATTAGGGTTTTTGCATTAAAACGATACGGTAAGAGCATGTACTTCCATCACTGCTGCATTTAATTGTCACTATTTCTAGATCAGCTTTTTTCCAATTGGAGGGGAAATTATGCCACACTTCAAGTCTTAAACTCACCTTAATTCATCCCCCTTGGTATATTTACAGTAAACATTGCAAAAACACATGCACTCCAGTGGGCCCGATAAAGAGCTAAATAAATAAATAATGAGACAGCCATGTAGTCAAGAGGGGGCGCAGGGGTGGCTTGAGTCAAGCCAGACTGACAGACGGACAGCGAATCCGCAAAGTTCCCCTGGCACTAGGCAGGGCCTGGGACACATGCCCAGCAAGGAGCGGGGGAAAGAGGATGATGATAATAGTCCCCCAACCATCTTTGCTTGGCAGAGCTGGGAGGAGAGGATTATTCCTCCCGTACGATCTCCCTGCTCTCCTCTGCACACCGATGGTGGTACGGTGACACAATGCCTTAAATTGTTGTTTCACAGCAAGAAGGTCATGGTTTTGATTCCCCCTTGGATCTCTGTTCGGTCTTACGTTCTTCCGGACCTTTCCGTGTGGAATGTTTTTCTTCAACAAACAACTCCAAATTAAAAACATTCAGGACACATAGCTCTCCTGGTCATTGCCCTGGCTCTCCTCAGAGGATGAGAGAAAGGCAGAGAGAGAACTTCATTGGTGAATACTAGAGTGAGTGTGTGTGTCCACTACCTGCACACGTTGCATGCTCCATAAAAAAAAGGTTTCTCCAATGTTCCGATGGTCTTTGTTTGACAATGAGTTGTTACATTCTAAGAGGTAGTATGGTGAACTCATGCAATAACATCAGAAAACACCACAGGGTTTACATTGATGGTCTGTGGGCACTGCAGACACTGAGCACATCATCACTGCAACACTCACTAAAGAAAGGACTGCTTCTCAACTGAACTCAGATTTTGACCTAATGTAAAAATCCAAACCTTGTTCACTTGGAGCATTAGGGCTGCATGATTCTATTTGACCACTTTTGGATTTATTTTTGGTCCGCACCAAGTCAGTTTGTTTATGTTCTCAGTTGAGACTAACATAGTAATGGTAATAAGGTTAGCTATTGTACAGGAGGTGTTAGCTAAGAGCTGAGGGTTTTATACGTTTACTCAAGGGCCATGATCAATCTACGGGATTACAAAATGTCTGAAAGAAAAAGGCAAACAAACTAACTTCATAAGTTATTAACCAGGCAGCAGCAACTGTTATTTTGCGACATGGATGTCTGTAAAATAAACCCAACATCCTTCACTTTGACCAGTTTAACTCATTTATCCGTGGGAGCCATATTACTGAAGGATCTTTTTGTATTGTGCAAAGGCAGCATCAAGAATGAGTGAAAAAAAACAGTATTGCTTCTCTTCTTTCTTCAATGGTGCGATTAATTCATGTTAATCCGGATGAGAGGGGAAGAGACAGAGAAGATGAATGCTAGCTAGGGCAAGTGATGGATATGTGAGAGAGTGAATATCATGAGGACAGACAGACAGAGCCAAATGAGTAATTTGTCACCGTTGACAGCTCAAGATAAAGGCTATGACTTTGTTTGGATAAACCTGAATTACTTTTGGTATGAGAATCATGGCTTCGACCGGTCACTTTCAAACCCTAGTCCCATTTGGATAACATTCATAGGGAAATATCAAGGAATGGCAAAATGAAAGAAATTGCATATGCCTTTTATGTTTTCAGTCATCAATGTGTCAAGAAACAAGTTGGAGACTAACATTAAAAGAGAAATATTGTTCAATGTATAAATTGTCGATTCACAGTACTACTTACTCTGACAGCTTGGCCGTAGCAGCTTGGTGTTGTTGGAGTAGCTCGCTATGGAAAATAAAATGGATGGGTGAATTTGAGAAGAAGTCATTCACAGCTCTGTAGCAAACCTAGCATTTCACTAGATTGGTCACCCACTGTGTTATTCAGGAACAAAGGCAGCACTTTCAAAGATGATTCCCAAAGTTTCATACAGTGGGCAGAGATATGGTGCATTCCAATCCTGGGGGTACTGAAGGAATGCATTTGGAGGAATGGCACTCACGTTGAGATAGTTCCTGCCAATGCACATCATGAATCTGACTGTTATTTTTACAGGCCCTTTTGGGAGGGTTCTGAATTTCAAAACACTGTAATGTCATGGAGATAATGAATGAATTTAGTTGGCAAATGGCAAATCGTCAAAGAACCTGTCAAAAATCAAACTACCAAGAACTGTCATGGAAACAGATTTCAGTGCGTACAACCACATTGTACTGCCGTATGAAAAGTTTCATTTATTTGCCAAACCTACTGTTAATGGCTCAGCTCAGTATCTCAGAGTATCAAACTCTTATCTATCTTAGTATGAGGTGCCTAATTCTCCCCAAAATGTGTTAGACACACTCTCGGCCTATGTATGTGTAAGCCTAAGATAGATTTTGTTTGCATTCTAGCATGTATGTGTTTGTGGTTGACGATTGGGTAGGTCCACCTGTGTGGACTTTGTTCCCCACACTTACACTTGTGACAGGCTATGATTGATTGGCTGCTAAGTGTTCTCTCCATACGCTTCTGACGCCTCAGGAAACGCTCACAGCAGCTCCATTATGGCTCTATCACTAGGTTGGCCTTAATCTTAATAGGAGACAGATGTAACTGGGTCCAGGAGAAGGCTGCAGCTAACTCTGACACCGAGATGGCCATTTAATCTGGTTAGCTGCAGTTGACAACAATCATCAAAAGTCTCCTTGAAACTGAGCTTGGGGAAGGTGAACTGTCTGGTCTGCTTTGCTCACTCATTCATCAATCGACTGTCTGTATGTGTGTGCGAGAATGTGTGTGTGTGTGTGTTTCAGAGACAAAGAGATAGAGAGACAGATAGAGAGACAGGGGTGGGTGGGGTTGTTTGTCCAACTTCCACAAGTAGGAAGACATAGACACGATGACTGGGGTGTGGGAGTGTTTCAACTCTGTCTTTGTCTTATTTAATGTCACAAACTCAGGCCAAACTAATGTGGAAAATAAGATGTTTATTGCATCACCAACCGCAGAGTGTAATTATCTTTACTTCACACATCGCAGCAGGCCCTCTGTATGTATTGATAGTGCAGTAGTAGTCACTGTGTGTGTTGCTGTTAGTCTTTCAATAGTTTAATTCCTGACTCACATAATTACCAGTAATGTAAGTACCACCAGACCTGTATAACCACTACAAATCACAGATGAGATTATACAGATTTTGTGTCAATGTTTATGTTCCATACAAAACAAATTCTGTTGTTTTTACTTTACAGTAAGCAAAGTCATTTTCTTTTAAAAACATTTCAATAAATATTTGAGACATTTAAACAAATATGTATTGGGTGTGTGTGTGCTTGTGGTCTGAATCAGGGGGGTTCTCGGGAATTTCAAACATTGTTTACTCTCCACCGTGGCAATACACTGGGATTGACCCCATCACAATGCTTCATGTGAATGCAAAAGTAGCTATTCCAAATCCCAGGGAGGATAAAGTACGATGCATCACTGGCTTGTGCTTTTTGGTCAACTGTAAACAGGACAACACAAATACTTCATAGGAGAAGCATCGCCAGTAATATTCTGAATATACTGCATAGTCATGCAGTTTCATGAACCTAAAAAGAGGTTGCAAAAACTTTTGATAGAGTCATAACAAAATGAAGTAAACCGATCACAAAGACTTATTGGTACATATCACAGTGAAATAGCCGTTTTCCTGGAACAAGGGTTCTTGAATGGTAATGGAAATCGGGGGTAGGAGTGTATGTCACTTGATAACAATAAAAGTAGTCCAAACATCAATAAGCAGGTTTATGGCTTGTACATCTTTGCTGCATTGATAATCTCTAGATTTACTTTGCATTCGTCAAATCTGGTTTAAAGTGCCTAGTCATTATATTGCACTCTTAAGTTCCACTGCAGTATAATAAAAAATACACATTTAAAAAAATGATAATAAATAGTCCATGATGTACAGTATACAGTATTTTTGAAGCAGTGTGTGTGGGGGGCATGTAAGTGTGTGTGTGTGGGTGTGTTTGCATGTAAAAATCAGAGGAAATTGGGAAACAACAAACAAACACTAGTGTTGTATTCAAATTCATGGCAGTAGCTGGTGCATTACTCCGTACAAGAACACCATTGATTTTGCGCTTAACATTTTCACGGTAGGTTGTATCTGAGAAAATAATCTCTTTATCGAAAATGCCCAGAAGTTTCAGCAATCTTCAAAGTGTTCGGCAGCATGGCTCCTCAGTCCCCTGTGACTATCCCAACCTACAGACTCTTTATTGCTATCTCTGAACTATTCAGACTCAAAAGATAATTTAATAGCTAGAGTCAAAGCTATCAGGGACTCCAAACATCTATGCGGCCCAGCTCATCTGATCTGGGGGAGATGGAGACACGGTAGACAGACATGGAGGAGAATACCCAAGCAGACACTAATTCAGAGAGCAAAGCCAAGCTCAGTAGAGCCATGCAGTGAGTTCAGTCTGCCAACACACAATGTTTTCAATAAAAGCCGTCATTATTTCCTTATATGTTGCGTAGTCATCACTTTTTCCCCCTTTCTCTTATCCAAACACACGCACACATAGATACAGAGCGACATACTGTACACTTATGTAATTTCCGAGCTTATGGAGCTTTGTTCTATACTGTAGCATAGCCTATACATTCACATGATTGGTGGCCAGCATACAGTTTCTAGTTGCTATGCAGTAAGACTATTTTCCAAATGTGACAACTCCTTTTCCGTCTTGAGAAGCTAACAGACCATCACTCCCGTCGCTGTTTGCTGCAATTTCCCCTCATCAAAAGAAAATTTGAAATAGATATACGCTGTTGGACAGGAAAGACAATCCTGTCTTCCTCTGGCATGTTTTATGACCAGGAGTACAAGAATGCCCCCCCCTTTAAGCTTTGTAACCCTCCAGACTGCCTGTAGCTAGGCCTCGGCATCACTGATATGGGATCTGGAATTATTCAACTTGAAGTGGTAAGGTATATTTAAGCATGTGTTTCTCTATGTTGATCCCCTGCATAAGGACTCCAGTGGTTTTCTAATCCCTCACAGTCTTGGAGGTCAGCTTCATGTTCATGGTGCCAGGGAAACTTTAAAGCATTGCAGTAATCAATCTTTATTTTCTCAGGAAAAGCTGATCTGCTAGGTCCAGATCTTCTGTCACTGATATGGTTGTTGGTGATGTATTCATGGGCTTTATGCTGACACCAGTCTGGAATGAAATCATCTGCGGGCTTAACTTGATTTTACTACCGGAAATATCCCATAAAATAACAGTTTTGCATATGAAATGCTTGAAACTGGATTTTGTTTCCGAAATCTAAGCTGAGCAAATGAGACTCAATAGTTACTGTGTCAACATGACATTGTGCCAGGAATACGTCTTTTCAGAGAGCTAAAAATGACAGAAAAAGCAACCACGATACACAAGCAATCCAGTTCTATAGGGTGCTTGGGTTAGATCAATGATACAAGTGTACAGGGAAGGGAATTCCACAGGGAGTCAGAGACACAAACAGTTGAAAGGGAGGATGTAGTCCTGACAGTCCACCGCCTCCAGTCCACCGTGTCAGGAGCCGCCCCCAGAGAGACAGTCAGAGCTGCTCTCCCAAGGCCTCCCCACGCCTGGCTTCACACCACCAACACACAGCTGGAGCTCTCCTCACGCCACTTTATTGATCATTAAAAGCCGCACTTGGTCTTCATAGCCTCTTCAGAGCAGCCCAGTGTGCAGCAATGTGTCGGATGATTTCCAGATCTTGGGCTTCCAGAGCTTAAATGCATGTTTCTCCTTGAGAATGGGATGTTTCTTTTTCTCTGGAAATGCAGGGGTGGTATGGTTTGCTGTACCGTATGACCAAAAGTGATGACTGGAAATAGTGGTGGTTATGGGACTGGCAGAATGGAACATACTGTGTCAGACAGAACCAGGTTAAGTAATGTGCAACAGTGTTGTGTTACTTATCCTTTAAACAGTTGTCTATTTCCCCCACAATTAAACAACAAATTAAAAGGACGTTAAGATGAATAGGTCTCTTCAGAAAACCTTAGAGTGTTCTTGCACCATCACACAACCCACATGGCATCCCTCCAACCAATTAAAATCCCAATATGAAGAGTGAGGTAATGCCCAAAGATTAGATCTCATTTGTATCACTGGATAACTCACTTAGGAACACATTACCCTCTCAATCGCAAGATGGATGCCTTGGATCTTGCGCAAGATGCGCGATGGAGGGATGGCAAGATAAGCAGATTAGGAAAGAACCCCTTTTCCTGGACACATCATCCAAGATGGATAAAATGGCGCAGGCCGCTCCTCCTTGATCCGTCTTTCCCGGAATGTTGCTGTGAGCGTTCCCGCTGATTGTAACACGTCTGTTCCCGCAGCTCTTTAAAAGGCAACCTGATATCTCTCTGCCCAAAGCTTTCTGACCCATTCTCCAGCCTTTTAACTACGATGTCTGTGTTGGTGTGGTGGCATATAAAGCATTTTTTTGTTGTTGCGGTAGAGCACTCATCCATCTGAAATGGATCACATCAGGAAGCCTGGAGTGCATTGCAAGGTGAAGTCAGGGAGGAGGAGTGTGTACTTAGCAAACGTTCCATAGATTTATGAATCGTGAATTATTAAAGGAGGGACATTTGTACACATTTTCTTTCTATCTTTTTAATCTTGCAGCAGAATTGTGCTTACGGAACAGTTTTTCACTTCACTCCTGAGAAAGACAAGTACAAAAATAAATTAGGCCATTATTTAAATTGGTTAATTTATTGATTTGCATATGTCAATAACAAACGTGCACCATGATTATTTTACAGTCCGTTGATTTACCCCTTGATAGTATATTGAGGTATTTCAATAAATCAACAACAATCCATGAATCATTCAATCCAAAAACAAAACTGTCACCTGGGGGCATTGAGAAACAAAAAACGGTATGCAGTATATTATAAAGATAATTGCACAGAGAACATTTTGAGTTTAAGAATGGATTCATGGATTGCAACACTTGGTAGACAGCAAGGTTTTACAGTAAAGCAAAGTTAGGAGTTATACAGTAAAGCAACACATCTGGAGAAGATAGGCTATGAGTATGAACTTTAAGGTCATACCAACCTAGAGCTGGTTGTATAACTTTTGAGCCTGTCTTTGTGGGTCAAGGAGGCAGGATGAGTGAGAGAGTGAGAGAGTGAGCGAGGCGACAGGCATGTGCAAAGACCAATCAATTCCTCCAACACGGTGTCTCTGACAGACATAGCTGATGCTAGCCTGGGATCATTTGCTCTGAGGGAGCTTGATTGTCAGCTACAGACATACGGAGAATCAATACTGTGAAAAAGATGGCAAGATGGGACAGACCATATTTAGCTCTCTATCCATCAGCCATCAGGAGTTAAAAAAGACACCAGTGACATATTCCAGCTTTGTGATGTTTTGGAGCTACCTTCCTGCTAGTTTGACATTAGGTGTCCATCCCACTGCAGTGTGCGGGCTACTCTGCGGGCACTGAATCCCAAGTTTGCTAATACATTAGCTGAAAAGGAAGTCACTGGGCACATTTAAACATTTAGGCATGTTTAAATCAGGACATCCACAGTACAGAACGCAACCCAATCTTTCGCCTCATGCTCATATACTGCACCTCTACCCAAACTGTACCACTTTTCCAACTCATAATTACACTAAATGTCAAAGATTTACAACTGGACAAAACTGAATCAAATTCTCAGATTTAACTTTGCATAGCCAATGTTCTGCCAAACAAACATAAGATGAAAGACAGACACATCTGTGAAGGCACAAATGGACAGATTTTGTTTGTTGCCATTGCCGACTGGCAACTAACACACCGGACGCATACTAACGAAAGGGACGCCTTTCTTTTCGGATAGGGTGTGGAAAGCTTTCAAAAGAGTATTGCAACATGAGACACGCAGTCGTTTCCTGTAATCCTGACTTCAAAGTACCATGACAAGTCTTCAATAGAAATCTGGGGTTTGGGGGTGACTGCTTCACCCTGGAGATCAGAGTCAGGTTTTAAATGGATATCCATCAGTGACAGAATAGAGATTGAATTAATTCAAACAGTAACTGTAGAGTCTGACCCATCTGGGATGTATGGGCGACCATTAGGGGGTCCATAAAATTGTAGGTATTTGACCTATGTTTTGCCGTGATAAATCTCACCTCCATAATGTCCGTGGCCCACTGTAGTCTGAAGACCCAGGATGAGACACAGCCTCCTTTTGACATTTATAGTCTGGGTCTCTGCACCCGACTTACTAACTCTAGCTAAATAAACACAGGCATGCAGCAGGGGATTGGGTTCTTCTCTCACTACCAGCTAAGTCTCTCTGTCTGAAACTTAAACCCTACCATTTAGTTTTTTCTTTTTTTTTCTGGAACGTCTGGAAAATGGCTACTCTTTTAAGATAACGGTGGATATTCCAATAAGACCCGTATTACACCCTGCCCGCCTCAACCAGGATTTGCCATCTGCACGGGGCTTGTATTTCAAAGCGGCCAAGGCACACAGACTCATGTAAAAGGAAGGTCTGTAATTGAGGTCCTCGTGATCACTGAAACATGACCCACAGACCCACATTTCCACATCTTACATGCAATGTAACTTATTTACTATAAGCAGATGGGACAATAGCCCATAGCACATGTAATTAGTGATTTGACAGTTTTGATCCCATGCATTCACTTGACTACTACGGGACTGTATCTTCAAGTTATAAACTGAATCCTCATATCAAGCAAACATCCCGTTAGTTGAAGTTACAGAGCTATTTAACATACAAAAGAAAGAAAAAAACGAATAATCACAAAACATGACATCACATACAAATATGTTACTTATATTGGGAGGTTGTGCTGCAATATGGGACTGTGGCTTGCCCTCTGCAGGATAATACAGCCAGCAATAAGCAAGTAAAAAGCTAATTAAGTCAAGTGATGTTACTCTGATTATTTGACACCTCTGAGATCTATGCGATATTAAAACCAAGTGACTAGACAGTGGGATGAAGATAGAACATCTCAATTGAAGCCATTTTCAGTGCCTCTGTAGAAATCACAAAGTCACATCCAAAATGAATTTCCCACTTTCATTTTATGGACATCATAAAGGACCTCTGGGGAAATGTGTGATTTAGTGGAAATTGCATTAGTGAAGTGCTACAGTAATTTGGGCGTCAGCAGGATCCCCCAGGAAACATGCATAGCTTTGTAGTCCAATTACCGGGGGGACAAACAGCCAGACTTTATGTACCAGTTTGGGTGGAATATGTAACAAAAGATAAAACAATTAAAAAGACCTCACGTTTATTTCATGTTTTACTCCACAAAGAGAATATCATTTCCCACAAGCCTATAAAATGTGCAGCTTTTAAAGAGCGAGAAAGATACATTAGAGAAAGAGAGACAGATACAGAAGAAAGAGAGAGAGAGAGAGCGAGAGAGAAAGAGAGCGAGAGAGAGAGAGAGAGAGAGAGAGAGAGAGAGAGAGAGAGAGAGAGAGAGAGAGAGAGAGAGAGAGAGAGAGAGAGAGAGAGAGAGAGAGAGAGGAGGGGGGAGAATCCCTCCAACCTAAAGGCTTGATGAGGCCTCCCAGTGAGGATCAGGAGGTGGTCCTACTGAAGCTCCCTGCTGGGTCCTCCCCCTGTGAAGCCTGTCTTCCCAGAGCCTGTCTGTCTCCACTCCTCTACGACAGCCAGTGACTCTGTCATGCTCTGCTAACTGCAACTACTGAATGCATACTGCACTTACCATTGTGTAAACCAGGTTCTCTCTCTCTCTCTCTCTCTCTCTCTCTCTCTCTCTCTCTCTCTCTCTCTCTCTCTCTCTCTCTCTCTCTCTCTCTCTCTCTCTCTCTCCCCCCCCTCTCTCCCTCTCTCACTGTAAAGCAGAAACTCTCTTTCTTTCTTTCCAACTCTCTCTTTAAGGCTCTCTGTACACTATCAACACAGCATGATCTCAGTTTTGAAGTGTGCATACTGTAGCACAACTCTGTTGTGAAGTAAAGTGTCAGTGGTGGCCAAATGCGATTGTAGGCGTTGTGTTATATCATTTTTAGCATCCACAAGACAGTGTTTATTAATGCCACTAAGGATGAGGGTTCGGGGTGGAGGAGGGCTGTTGAATGAGAAGGAAAGATGGTGTGATTCAAGTATGAGATGCATGAAAAAACATTAGTCTCATGGTTTACCTTTAAATGGTCTGCTACACTCAAAGTGTTTACAGTATCTACCGGATGAACTCAAACTGTGATAATTTGTTCATCTACTTGGATAATTGGTGTAAGTAATTAGTTGCTTTAAAAGCTAACTTCATTTAAAATATCTCCCAGTGTCAGTTTTTATTTTTTAATGAGAATGAAATGGGATTTTATCTTTTGGGTTTGGTGTCGTTTGAATTCAACAATATCACTGTATATTTTATATATAGACATATTCAACTATGGCAAAACAGGCAGGGAACCTATGTCTTACTCTTTCTGTTTGTCTCTGTCTCCCGCTATCTTGCAATTAACACTTTCTTTCTACATGTTTTCATGTCACCATAGTCTACTGGGAACATTGAAGCATGAAATCAAGTGATGGCGCGAATGTACTGTTTGACGCTTCCACATTCTTACAAAGTTTGTAAAAAACAAAACATATTATCTAAAATAATGAGGATGTTCTTTGCCCTCTTTGAGGGTTTTTCCAGCAACTCAATTTAACCTTGTTAATTTTCTTCCAGATTCAAGCTATTTAGAAAAAGTAAAAGAAAACAGATTGTCATAACATGTAAATTAATTTTCTCTAAAACAGGCATGTAATTTTAATTATAGTTTCTTCTCCAGTTTCTGAAATGTATACATTGTCATGTATTTTACAGTTGCTATGCATCTGAGGACAATCAAGCAGGTTTACTTTTCAAATTTGTCTTATCATCTTAAGCAATTAATTCTGCCAGAGGGCCAAATCTTTGGAACAAGATAATCTCATGAATTACAATCCCTGGAAATAACCCACAGTCAAAAGGATGATAATGCCTCTGGAAGAAAAAGAAGGAGAAAGAGGAGAAGAAGAAGAAAAATAAGGAGATGTAGTAGAAAAATGTGAAGAATTAGAAGAAGAAGAAGAAGAAGAAGAAGAGAGATGGAAGAGGAGGAGAAGGAATAGAGGGTAGGAGAAGAAGACAAGAAGAAGATGATGGCAGAGTCAGATAAACAATTTGCATTTCATCCATGAATTACTGGCTAAGTGAACAAGTCCCTCTAGCTTTGAGGGTATGTAATCTCCTCCCACAACTGAGAAAACACATCTCCTACATCATTACTCATAAGCATTCTAAGCATTCTGGGAAATACAACACCTGATGTGAATGCCGTGGCTTCCTTATCAGAGAAGTGGTTGTGCCGCATTATGCAAAGACAAAAATATGTCATGGGTACTGGTTTACAGAATTATATTGACATCACTAACGTTTATACGTTCATGCAATCAAAGCATTGCTGTTTGTCAGATGTTACATATTCTGAAGAAAAAAAGAATGATACCTCTGAGGATCCTCATCTGAAAAACCAACACAAAGTCATGTTGTCAGGTTACAAAATTGAAAATGTCTTGCTGGAAAACCTGTCAAAATGTTTATAACTATATTTAAAACTAAAACTGGAAATTGTATTTTTTCGCTTCTTTCGTTCTTAATTTGTATTTTTACTTCAAGTAAATATTTTCTACCGTCCTGCCTCCCTTCTGAGCCAACATCATGAATAGCAGAGAAGAAAAAAAGCAGTTTTTGGCTGTGGAATAATGTTGGCGTTTGATGCTGGTCTTTAGAGCCCAGCTAAGGCCCCCAGATCTCCTGCAGGAATATTCTGACATGGCCATTGTCTCTCTATCCTGCCTGCAGCATGAGCCAGAGCCTGACACAGAGGGGGAACACTCTCTGTTCCCACTTAAAACTGTACAGCGGGGCCAGCATCGCCTGGAACAAAACACAACACTAAAGTCAAATAGCCTTTTAGGTTTTTTAAGAGATAGCCAAAGATGCAGGGAATAAAAGGCAAGCCTGCTGATTAGCGCTGGGGCATAATCAAAGCATTGAGCCACTTTATACCCTTTTGAAAATAAACTCATAACGGGCCTATTGTGGGATGCACTTTGAATAATGTTCAAGCCTATGTAGATTCTGGAGATTTTTCCATTCAGTTGATGGAGTAGTTGCAGGAAGCTTTTACACATAAAAATGATAGTGACATTGAGAACTAATAACTTAGGAACTATTATGCATTATTGAAACATTTTGCGGGGTGATAATGTAGACCTTTCTGGAGAAAAGGAGAAATAAGTACAGTATGTCTGAAAGTAATTTCCATATTATTTGCTGGATGGTGAATGCTGATGTTTCACTTTTAGAAAATGAAAAAGAATGGTTATGTTTCACTTGTCTCACATCTTGCTGCAGGCAGCCAGTACAGGTAGGTCAGGGAGATTTATACAATCGCTATTTTGCATTGTGTGGATTATGAACCAGTGGAGCGCATAACCTGAAGCAGTCTTCAATAATTCAATAGAGGTTTGATCAAGGTTAAACTCTCCATGTATATGCAACCTCTTATGGAATATCACCACTGTGACCTATGTGTACTGGGTGCAGATTTCAGTTGACACATTTTGTTTTAAGGAAAGTTGTATGCATGTCATCCCATGGACATTTGTAGAGAGTGGAACTGTCTAATGCCACTGTTAAATGACACTGCTGGAAGAATTACAAAGATAATGTGGGTAATACATTCAAAGGAAGGTTTTTATTTTCTTGAAGTAAGCCAAAGCATTGGCAGTAGTTTTTAGATCTTCATCAATGCAGCCGTGTACTGTTTTCTCCAGTGTGTTTATGTTGATGCTTGCTTGTGTGTGAGTGCCAGTGTGAGCGTGAATGAGTGCATGCTGCAAACAACCACAGTATAACCTTTTCATGAACGACTCCTCCCCACTTTAATGGTCTTTTCCCCCTTAAAATCGCTTGACCTTCATTCCTCTGTGTCATAATGATTTGCTGCTGCCACTGTGCCTCTCATTTCTCCCATCAGCAGCAAGACAGGGGGGCTGGGGAGTCTAATTGCAGTCAAAACAACAAACAGCGCCATGTTGACAATCAGGCCTTATTAGATTCCTGCCTGCATTTCCCATTCCTGGCACCCAGAGAAGCAGGCGCTGGAACGAGGGGTCATTAATATTCACAGCACCCCAGCACATTATTGAGGCTTTAAATCGTCGGGAAGGAAGGGGGGTGGAAGGGGATTGGGGTGCCTGGATTCTACACTGAGAACCTTACATTATAGACACTGTCAAATATGAATATTAAATATTAAATGTATATCTAATAAGCAGTACAGTAAAGCATTAGGGGTCAATGGTATGGAATACAGCGCATGTATTCTGATCAAGGGCACTGCTTACAGCGCGTGGAGCTGTGGAGTTGTACATTCATACCGAATGATTGTACAACTGGCCAATGGGTTGTGTTTGACATCAACGTGAGATGTGTTAGGTTGTGCTCCAGCTAATCAGATTGAGAAGATAATGAGATAAGACCCTATTACTAACCTAAAACTGTCTTTCCCGTAGAGAAGTACACCAAATCCAGGTGCAGATGGGTGTTTTATTAGTTGATCAGATGTAAGATCACAAGCACATCTGTCTCTCTCTGACGTGAGGATTCCCTGATCTCCTGTAAAGACATAACACAGTTATAAACACCTGTGCCATGCTTTACTGTATCTTAATATTCCGGAGCTTCTGTTCTGTATCAGCAAGCTAACATGTGTAACCCTAACCCTATCTTTCAAATTGTGTAAACACGTATAATAACTGCCATTTAAAAAAGCAGAGCAGACTGGCAGCTTGGACACAAGTGTTTACGAGGATGAAGGGTGTTTTGTTCGGGAACTGGAAGGTCAGCTCTCTGATTCCAAGTGTGTCTACTCAAGTGTTTTGTGTTGGTATTTAAAACTATACAGCATATTGTTTGGATACTGTCTGTCCTAAACAAGATCCCAAGTAGGGCCTCATGGATTTTAAAAAGAAAGATCTGAATCTAAAATATGCAGACAGAACACGCCAGGTCTTGAGACTTGTTCTAGAGCGATTCATTATTTGATTTCCCACAATGTAATTTCCTAACATGAATCAATAAACGTTTGATTTGATCTTCTTTATGACTGGAGGTTATGAGGGATGTCTTCATGGCAGTATCTGTGTCACATGGATAAGCTGGTAACCAGGTTAAGATGTGCGTGCATGCCCTGTAATCACTTTACATGGTGCCTCTGAGGGCAATCTGTCAAGGAAGACGGTGTTGAAGAAACAATACTGTTTCCTTCACATCAGTGGCTTCAAAAGGGTCTGCTGCCTTGTTATATGATGGTGCTAAGGTGAAATAACATCAAATTAAAAATAACATATCAATCTTGTACACCATTAAGCTGATTTGTGAAAGCTATAATCATTGCCATGGTCAACGATATTTGGATTTATACAAGTTTCAACAACAATACAATTCACTTTGTTTTTACATTTGTCCTGACATGAGTTACAAACTCTGCAAAACTGCACTGAATGTATCAAGTAATGCATAACTTTAAAGCCATGAACGTACTCAGATGTAGTAGTAGAGTACTCAGAAGTACTGTTCCAGTAATGGACAGGAGCCAGCACACAACCTTCAGGGAGGTTGGGGGTGGGGGGTGGGGCAGCTTCCCCCATCCCTGCACAGCTCCCAGTGGGGCCGCGGTGTCAAGGTGGTCCTGTCTAATCTGCTGTTCTCTTTGAAGTCAACCGGGTTCGTCTACCTGCTCTCCATCACTGTCATACACAGCTATGCACCAGACAAGCCAAGCCAGCTCAGCCCAGCTCCGCTGCCCCCTGCGACCATGCATCACAAAGACCACCCTGATCCTTCCTCTGGCAGACTAGTCCCAGATGAACAACTCACCTTTTGTCTGCCTTGTATCAAGAAGGGCTAATGTACAGGAGCAACCACTGTACGGTCTATAGACTGTTTGAAGCATCTGTTGTTGGATGAGTAATGTTTACATTTACTCTGAGTGAAAGATCCCAATCTAATGAATACAAATTGAAGCAGCATGCAGGCCCACTTCCAGTAAGCAGGAAAACTTGCCAAATATGAGAAATTCAAAATAGATTCCCAGGTGCAGGTGCATATTTATTGTGCATAGCATTTTAGACTGGTACAGTAGACTTAATGCAACAGTTCTGTAGGTAGATTTTCTAGCTTCTAAGTATACCAGTGTTCTTTATCTTTTCCTCTAAACTGACTGAAACTGGTCGAAAGCAACAAAAACATCAAGGTAATCGATTAGCCAATCAGTTAGAAGAGAAAACTTAAGAAACATGTAGCCTATGTACTGCAAATGTGAAGTGGCATTTTCGTCTTCCTGGAATGGCTCTGTGCACAGCAAAGGGTCCTTCGTCCTTAGGACATTGTTAGTGTCTTCAGGGACTGCAGCCGCCTGTAGGCTGGTGATGTGGAAAGGGAGCAAGAGACACTTAGACAACCTTCTGAGTTATTTTCAAGATAAGATTAGTTTTACTGCATTCCTCACATAATACTCATAGAGTATACAGTTAAAAAAACTGTCTTTTTGCATTGGCCTCTTTGTTTGTGTATGTGTACGTGTGTGTGTACGTATGTGTGTCCGTAATTTGACTGGCCTCAGGATGATAGCATGGAAGCCACACTCCATTTAATCAGTTTATCTGTCTTTATTAGAATAAGATTTGAGGGATTTGCCCCAAACCTTGAGAGGAACTGCACAAACTTAGACCCAGGGCACTGTGCCTAATCAGGTCTATATGAGAAAATGGTAACACTTTAGAATAATGGTCCGTTGTTAATGAGTAGCTATGCAGGAAGTAATAGGTAGTTCTGCATTAACACTGAATTGAATACTATTAACTAATATGGAACCAAGATTAACTAAGCAGTAAGTAATAGCGAATTTAGTACAAAGGTAGTTCCTTGGTAGGTATTTGATTATTACTAAATAAATATATCCTCATTGAGAACTGTGAACTATGACCAATTAAGAAAGAATAACCAATGAATTACTAATCACAAAAGTAACGTCTACAAAGTGAACAATTGTTTTGTTTTTTACTCTTAACATGGTCATAACATTTCAAAAGCTTGTGCCTGAAATTAGTTCTTTGTGGAAACCAGTTTATGAATATTAACGTTATAACACGTCCCTGTATGATTATGGGACAGGTCCCCCCAATATTTGATTATACTGTATGATTACGGGACACGTCCTCCCCAATATTTGATCATACTGTATGATTATGCGGGCAATTTCGATGTGTCTGCTATTAGGTCTTTCTGCAGCTCAGAAAATATCAAATCACGGCCGGTCCATTTTCCAAATCCAGTCGACTTGGCTTACCAAAACCTATTTGTCCTGAATCCATGTCATGTTTTCCTCTAAACCTATAGGCTACTGGTGCAACGTCAACGATTGAGTTTGGAGCGCGAAATCATTTGGCAGTGGCACATTTTTATGGATTGTAAATATCCAGTATTTGGCTAACATACGACAACGACGACTAGGTGAATTTCACTAGAATTTGGAATTGTAGAATTAGTGCAAATTTGGAATTGTAGAATTAGTGCAAATTTCGATTGCACAGTTTGTATGAGGGACTTTTTACAAGCTAGCCGACAGCTATAGTCTGGCTTTACAGCTAGCAATAACTGTAGCTAGCGTTTTGGGCCATGTTCCTGTTCTCTGAATTGGGTTATCTAGCCAGTTATTTTACAGTCCTGCCATTTGTTCTTTCTTCCTTAATCATTTTTATTCCTTTGGGAGCGTTGCTGTTGTAGTGGATAGGCCTATACGTTGATTTGGGTTAGGGTTAGCCATGTACTTACTTATTACTTATTTAGCCATTATGTTTGACTCAGTTTATCATCACATTTTGTTGAGTGTGTTTAATGTTTCATTCCAAAATACTGAATTTTTGTTTAAATGCTAGGTTTCATCATTGTGCAAAACAAAGAATGTTTAATTCAGACATATTTTACAAAATGCTTTATTCTTGCATGCCCATGTGCATTTTTGCATTATGTAGGATTTTCTTTTAGGACTTCATGGAAATCTTCCAGTGCATATAATTAAAAGAAATGTTATCCAATCACTGCAGTTGTTTTATGTTGTATATCTTGTGAGGTGACATGTTAGTGAGGCGTTAACATGTTTTTCACTTTGAAATAATTGTCCAGATTACAGTTACTGCGGGATGATAAGGTAACTCTTGAGCAATTAGTGAAGAGTTAACATGTTAGTCACTTTAAAATAATGGTCCACATCACAAGTAGTTACTGCAGGATTACAAGGTAACGCTTAAGTAATTAGTGAGGAGTTAACATGTTTGTCACTTTAAAATAATGGTCCACATCACAAGTAGTTACTGCAGGATTACAAGGTAACGCTTAGGTAATTAGTGAGGAGTTAACATGTTTGTCACTTTAAAATAATGGTCCACATCACAAGTAGTTCCTGCAGGATAACAAGGTAACGCTTGAGTAATTAGTGAGGAGTTAACATGTTTTTCACTTTAAAATAATGGTCCACATCACAAGTAGTTCCTGCAGGATGACAAGGTAACGCTTGAGTAATTAGTGAAGAGTTTTACTGGTTTTCACAAGTATTAGGCCTATAATAAGTCTAATTTTATATTTGACACATACGGTACAGGCATACATTTCTGTGAGGCACTAGTGATATTCTAACAAACATTGTAATCTGGAAGATGCGGTTTTGCGCTTATCGCAACATAAATGCAGGATGCAAATTGTTTTTGAAAAGAGAACATCAATGTTTATATTCATATCCTAAAGAGAAGTCCTCCTCAGGCGGCTACTGTAACATAAAGGTGGGTCTTTGGAGTCTGAGACATTGAACTGACACTCAAGAGCTCATAATAGTAAACTAATACAAACATGAGAGTGTCAGCATCACTTCCTAATTATTAAAAATGTTAAACAAATTATCATTATTTGTATTATGCCATGTTTAAGTTTGAAATAAACAGAGAACATTCGTCCATCCTTTGGTAAGAGTAAGCAAAATCTCAACCTGTAGTCAACGTATTTGGGGGATATAATATTCATAAACTGGTTTCCACAAAGAACCCATTTGAGGCACAAGCTTCTGAAAAGTTATGACCATGTTATGAGTAAAACAACCACTTTTTAGACATGTTACTTTTGTGATTAGTAATTCATTGGTTATTCTTTCTTAATTGGTCATAGTTCACAAGTAGTTCTCAAGAGGATACATTTATTTAGTAATAACCAAATACCTACCAAGGAACTACCTTTGTTGTAAATTAGCTATTACTTACTGCTTAGTTAATCTTGGTTCCATATTAGTTAATAGTATTAAATTCGGTGTTAATGTAGAACTACCTATTACTTCCTGCATAGCTACTTGTTAACAACGGACCATTATTCTAAAGTGTTACTGAGAAAATGTATTCATGTTTTAATGTGGAGCAGTGTCTAATGGCACTGTAATTACTATGTATCTTCTCAGTGGTGAAGGAGGGTAGTGATGTGTTTGAAAGGATGGCACCAGTCTTCTTGAAACTAATTTGACACACATTTATGCTATTCACGATAAAATAGGCCATGGCGTCTCAGACTGGGAATACAGCATCCACATTCCCCTTTCTTCCCACGTGGATTGTCCACTTCACTACAAAAGCCTCTTTGGGGGACTGTATATTTCTCTCTGCAAATGTCTCTCCCTCTGTATCTTCTGCATAAGTAACTGCAGTCTGGAGACTTTGAATTTTAATAGTTGTGTGGTTGAACATGGTTTTCAGGGTCCTGGAGCTGGAGCTTGCTTCTCCTTGGATGGGCTTAGTAACAGAGAAGTGCACTCATGGCCACGACTGTGGAGGCTCAAGCTTCATCCTCTGTCAGAACTCATCAGCCAACGCATGTGGAAGAGAGGAGACTGAGGATCAGGTCATTCTCCGACCCGCCGTGCTCTTCCCTTTCTGGCTTTTGGACTGTGAGAAGCAAAACTCCCTGAATGAAGGATCTGTAGGAGTATCATTCAACATCCAATATTTCTGGATGACGGGAGACTTTGGTTGATCTCAAATCAACGTTCATTCGCTGGTGAAAACCAAAGAGTATAAATATGTCATTCAATGGTCAGCAAATTGTCACATTTTGATGTATGCATGCATTGAACATGGAGTTATAGTAAAGAATGAAGTGTGCAAATACAATTGTAGGTGTTTAGTTATGGAAAGCTTTGCTGAGAACACACCCAGCATATTTAAACATAAAAACACACATGCTGGGAGATCAAATAGAGGGAGGAGGGCAGTAGTAAAGTGTCTGTGACCTCACTGTCTAAATATTGAACCTTGCAAAGACCAACACTTTTTGTTGTGTTCCATTTGTGATGGTTAACCCAAGCCCTGCCACACGAGTGTAGTGTCTGGTCTTAACTCCAACCCTAAAGTCACAAGGTAAGTGGAATGTCACCCTATCTGGCAACATGTTCTAGTGAATGGTTGGGTTTTGTATAGGCTTAAGTTTTTTTTAAATATAGTGTTAAAGAGTGCATGCCTTTCCAATGGCTCATTGGGTTGTCATAGTACCCTGAACTGATAAAGTCTTACAAAGCTGTGCAGTATAAAGGTGTACTGTAAGTTTGTAGCTGAATAGACCCTGAATCCTGCAAAAAGTAGTAAAATATATGAATTATAACACAGTGATACAAAAAAAATACCAGTTTAAAGAATATAACACAACTGCACATTTACTGAAAGCACTAACATTGTTCTCCTTTAAACTGTTAACCTCAACCTCAAGACTTTTACTAAATGATTACATTTTGGAAAGTTCAACATTCCACATAAAATCTAAAACCATCTCAAAACAGAAAGGTGACACTAACCAGCCGGGTCACTTTATTTTGAGAAGAGAAAGTCCTTCTGTTTTCATTCAAGATGCTAATATTACACAGAGAGCTCAGAGTAATTCAATTAAACGACTTGATCCAAACCCCATGACACCCATTAGGGAGTTCCAAGGGAGGTGTTGTCCTCTGGATAATGGTCAGTTGAACATGAAAACAATGAATGCCTCACAATTACATATCACCAGATTTATTCCCAGATACAGTCTTGTAAAATCAAATGATATACACCCACATTCAGAATATGTCGGCCTTTTGGTCATTAGAATAGGTAACAGTGCTCAGTGATACTCAGTTCTGAGTATTCAGTTCTACCTGTTGGACAAACACTAGAAAACCATTAGTCTGAAGGAAAAATCAATTTAATATGACATGAATAGACAAAGACACTACTCAAAATGCCAACATATTTTCTCTGTACCAAATAGACGTTAGGTTTGCCAGAGCAAAGCTTTTTGTCTTATGCTTACCTTACTTTATTTATTTTCTCTCGAGTATAGTACTGCATGGCACGCACACTCAACCTCATCACTACTTCACATAAGGACAGATAAATGCATTTTAACCTCATGCAATACTGTGAAATTTAGAATGTAATATGTGCAATTGTCATTTTTAAACAACAATGGGACACAATCTGTGGAGCACTCCCCAACACTGGCATGACGGTAGAAACATTTCTGATGTGGGAATTACCTGGGAAGTTTACAGTTCTGAAGATTAGACATTACTGTTATAAATGCACGGAAAGGCTTAGCATTTTGGTATTCAGGTATCACAGGACAACTATTGGACAGGGCATATTACCTGCACGTCTTCAATCTCCCATCAGAATTGTCAGGAGATATAGATGTCTTGTGTATTCAACAGCTGATTTGTTGGCCTGCAGTGTGTGAGGTGAGGGGAGGCTGCGCAGAGGGATCTGGCAAAGCTTGTTTGTAGGAGTGAGCTGTCAAGACTGAGACCTCCCTAGGGTGGGGGTGGTTGGGCTATAAGAATGGACCCTTTATTTCCTTGCCCCTCCTCCATTCAGTAGAACTCTCTCTCACTCTCTCTTACTGTATTCACACTCTCTCTGTCTCTCTTTCTTTCTCTATCTCGCCCTCTCTTACTTTCTATATCCTCTCTCTATCTGATTCTTTCTCTCCCTGTCTCTTTCACTGCACACAATATCTCTCAATCTCTTTTATTCCCTCCTTATTTCTGTCTTCACTTCAACAATCCAACAACTCACCCCCACCCATCTTTCCCTCTCCCTTTTTCTTTGCCTTTCTCAAGCCAGACCATTTCACCAGTGATGTTTATGTAAGGCATTACAAAAAAAAGCGTCAGTTTCATTTTTCTTGGAGCAGTGTGGAGACAAATGGGCTGAATAGTAAAGGCAAATCCTACATTGCAGCTGCAGCCTTCCTCTCTGAAGGCACAAAGTAGTTTCCACCACAGCAGCTATTCTCTGTTTCCTTTTCCGTCTCACTCCACGGCTGAATGTAAATCACTCCATTACCCAGTCCTCCATTTTAGAATGGCAGACATGAAAAGTATTCTGGTGAAAATGGAAGCAGCGTGTATCACAGGTGAGGTAAATCGGGTTCTGAGTTAGTCTTTCTTTATTTTAGTTGGTCCCATTATGCTAAAAACTAGAGTCAGTTATGATTGCACACATTAAACAACCTTTTGTGTACCACAGATATTATTGCTAGGCTTTACTTTTTTCATGCAGAATCCCCCCAAAAGGTTGGCTTCAAGGCAGAGCTTAACAGCTGTGACCAGCAGACCTCAGCCCACCTCTGGAGCCTCACATGGGGCCTACCTGTCACCCCCCGGTCCAACCTGGCTGTTTCCCCCAGTCTCGCTAAGCATCTGGCCCACACTCTCCACTGGGAGGTCCGGCCTGGCCTGGCCCTAGCAAGCCTCCCCAGTGCTGCCCAGTGTTGCCAGAGTATCCATTTATATCAAATTAACTTTCCCAAGCAGCACCAGGTGCTTGATTAGAACACAGGCTCTGGGCCAACTGCAAGGCAGAGCCCTTCTATAAATCATTCTACATTAGGTTCCTCATAGGCTAGCCATCTCCTCATTGAGCACATTTGAAATGCTGTGACATAGTGGGCCTGACCCTGAGCAGATAGGGATTTCTCAGAGCAAGATAGTGGGGGGATCAGAGAAAGGATGGACCGACGGATGAACCCATTCCGATTCAAACTGGGTTCAGACCCGTGCCCATAAAAGTGTGAAAACTTGGGGCGACCGATAAATAAAGTTCGGACAATCCCCCACAGGGTAGTATGGAGCTACATAAGTCAGCAGGGTTAGTAGTGAGAGTCTGTTTATTCATGACCGACCCACATATGCTCCCACCAAACGCATCAAAAGGCTCATTGTCCTGGCTCCCATCGTCTCATGCTTTTTATAGGTCCACCCTGACAGTCTCAGACATGCTCTCGCCAGTTGAACTTCCTGGATCGTTAGCCTGTAAGTGAAACCTGCGAGACAGCAGGGTAGACTGCAGCATGGGATCTCATTTTATCATTTCACCCTCCTCACCCAGAGAGTTGGATTCAATGTGTAATTGTACCTGACAATACAGGATTGTTCATTCGAAACTCCTCACAATTTCCCTAATAGAAGTCAGCTGCTGGGGTTTCCTGTCGAAAAGGAGAATGTTGTTCCACCAGGGCCTCCTCCAAGTAAAACAGCTCCAACTGTCAGTTTTCAGAGTGTGGAAGTAAAGGAGGAAAAGGAGGAGGGAAGGAGCAGGGATCGTGTTCAGAACAAGACTTGTATTTGAACTTGGGAGTTATGATACAGACTGTTATACTGCAAGACCAGCTCTCCGAAGCAGACTAAATAGTCAGGAATATAGAAGATACATTGTGGCTTCTCTGACAAACACCACAGACGAAGCTTGATAATGAAGTTAATTAACGTTCTAAAGTACCTTTCGAATTTTTGGACATATATGGCCTTCAGGTGGGATTTTTTCTTTTGTGAAAATGATATTTAAACTCCCTGAAAATTGCAAAGTTCTAATTCCTTGTAGGTAAATATTTACCACAAATCTTTTAAAAACTGAACTGCACTCTCTCTCTCTTTCTCTGTGTTTATTTTAGAAATATAAGAGAGGCTTTTGAAAAGATGAACACAAAGGCCTGTAGGTTGTTTGTACTGAATACAAAACCTCCAGCCCCAACCTCGAGTGCAATAAACACGGATTCCAAGGAGTCTTTTTTCCCTTCTCTTTCTTGAACTATAAAGATAGTGTAAGCAATGTTGTTGAGAAGTACTTTTTGTCATATTTGCCAAAATAAACTTCACATCTTGATAGCAACACATCTATAGGTTACATCTAAATGTTTGACGGTAATTAAAAATCAATCCTACAGCTGTGGGCGTCTGAGGACTGTAATAAACACGACAACGCATTAACACAGTCCCAAGACTAATGAGTGGACGGGCTACCTGTCTGTCTACCTACCTGCACTTTGCCCTTGCACCCAATGTGCATTATTGTAGTTTTCAACCAGGCTAGGTAGAGGTATTCTAATACCAGTAACTTCAACAGACAATGAATCCACCTCTTTTGGCCAAATGTATGTGTACTACAGAACACTCAAAATGCTGCAAGGTGGCAAGACATTATCAGAATGTGTAGTTTGGAAGTACATTAACTTACTGATGCGTTTCCAAGCATGTACTTTCGAGTAACAATCTATTGATGCCCTTTTATTATCTGACCGCAACTGTGTCAATTTGGTGAGTGAATATTCATTTAAATTCACATTCACGTTGACACCTCGGATGCTAATCTAACATGCTGATTGGAAAGAATAGTATATTTATCTGCTGATGATAGACTGATGTCAACATATTCATGTATGCCGTCATGAAGACTGCAGCATTCTGTTTTCATAAAACTCCACCTTGGACAGACTGTCTCTGCAGGCACAATATTCAAATGAGCCCAGACCTTTGACTGTCTATCTGACCCTCCTCATGGCATGAGTGCCTCTTATCTCCCTCCGTCCCCTGTAACGGAACACTGATCCTCATACACTCACATACACATAAATACACACAAACCCTTCTGTCGTTCTTCGTCCAAGGATTAATTTATGCTGATTATCAGAGCAGCAAGAAGGTTAAAGGACCTGAACAATGTTGTGTGGTGTTGGCCTTGAATCTCTCTCTCTCTCTCTTTCTCTCTCTTTCTCTCTCTCTCTCTCTCTCTCTCTCTCTCTCTCTCTCTCCCTCTTTTTCTCAATGTCCCCCTCCTTTCTCTCTCGTTTCTCTGTATTCATCTCTCTCTCCCTCTCCACCATCCTAACTTTCACTACACACACTTTTTAGCTTTAGCTTATTTCAGAACTCTCGCAGCAGAATTACCGTCTTTTTACTGCCTCTTTAAAGCAAGCATCTTACAGTAATTGCCATCTGATTGTCTGCCTTTGTGGCCTGTATGCCGGATGCTGTGTGTTGTTCAACCCTCTTACAGTAAACATCTGTGATTCCTATGTTTTGAATAATGAAATGTATACAGCCCCTTTTGTAGCAAATAGAGTACCCCTATTTCAAAGATTTATATCGTAACAGTATAGATCTGGATCAGTGTGAACCTTGTATTTCAGCATACAGTACTACAAAATAATCTTTTCACTCGCGAAACAATGGAGCCTCACAGCTTAAAATATGTGCATATAACAATTTGCAGCAAGTGCTATTTCCCAGAGGTTATCTGCAGGTCACACTTCCGTCAGACAAAAGGGAAGGTGTAGATTCAGATGTGCAGAGAGGAGAAGATGGTCACAACATGGCCAAGCAGCCCCACTCTCACCTGAATGTCATTCCATCTGTCCCAGACCTGCTCACCGGGGACACTAAACAAGGCACAGCTCGCACTGCTGCCGCTCTCGCCATCTGTAGCATATGGAGACAGGAAATCCCACAGCAACAAGCAGTCATACTTTACCGGTAGACCTGCCTGCAGAGCTGTTGTTCCCTGAGGAACAGCACGGCACCTTGTAGCTATTGATCACAGACTCTGATTTATTTCCAAAAATAAATCACTTCCTGCGCCGTGTGTTTATAAACACTGGCAGCCTGAGATGTTTAGCAAAGCGTTTATTAACCACTTTGAAAGTGGTTGAGGTGAAATTAGTTCACCAGGTGGTGTTCCATGAGTCAAGCTTTCCACACGGTTCATTAAAACATGGGATGTACCAATAAATGGACCTCACTGACATGAGGCAGCCGACTGAATTTTCTTTTTCTTTCTTTTCTTTTTTCACCTTCCAGCCATTATTCGTTTTGTTAGAAACCCAGACGATGCAGTGTGGCAGCTCTGTAGGTCGTTGGAGAGGCGGCCATTGACTTGCCACGCTTGGCTGCACCTGTCACTGTGACTTGAGGCTGAGGCGTTGGTGTTTTGAGGAGAGCAAGCCTAGGCTGATGTCTCACTGTCCAGCCTCAGCAGAGGCTTGAAGGTCACACCAACCTGAGCTACAACATATGCTGTCCAAACCCTGCCAAGCCCACATTTAACAGCAACATCGTGACTTCACACATTTGTTATAGGATGTTGCAGTTAAGATCAGTCGAGGCCCGGTAGACATAATATATATATATATATATATATATATATATATATATATATATATATATATATATATATTTATATACGTAAATACTGATCTGTTGGGAAATTCTGTTGAACCTGCATTAAACTGTGATCAATATTTGTCTTTTGTCTCAAGGCAGATGTGAATCCATACCCCATTTATAATGTAATCCTGGTAACATATGTTATTTCTGTGTAGAGAATGTTTGAAAGCACGTATGTGAGAAGAGCACAATTTTTGTTTCAGTGACAGAAAACCGAAGCAATGGTGCGTGCTGTAAAGAAGATCACAGCAGACGTGGAAATGGTGACAGAGGTGGAGGACGATGTATGGTTTCATCATAAAACAAATCTAACTATTTTAGCATGGCCGTTGCTTTTCATCGTTGGTTTTGAACGAGCCTTCAGTTTGTTCGTTTACTGTAAAATACAGGGGATATATTTGTGTTTCAATTCACAATATAAACAGCTGTTCACTTTGACTTTAGCCAATAATTTAGGTTTTGAACATGATGTTATTGGTTTTGCTGACAGTGTGAAAGCTTTCTTAAATTGGGCAGTAAAAATCAATTGTTTTGGTCTTGGTTTAGCTTGTGTGTAAAACAAGTTCAAGTATTTAAAATGCGTGTTTACTCCATGCAGGGTGACAGACATTCACTTCTATTGCGAACAGAAAGTGACACCTTCACTCCCAATAGATGCAATAAGCTCGTCTGCACATACAGTAATGATTGTAACATTCATCCTGTAACCTTTAACTGTAAAAAAGAGATGGTGCGGCATCAAAAAGTGTGTGCGAAAGAAACAAACAGAGAAAGTGAAATATATATCAGTGGACCTCACTATCACATATACTATATGTGACACATTTGGTTACCATAGATACAACCAAATTCAACAGTGACAATTTCACAGCAACTCATTTTCACTCTCAGTGAATTCTGAGAAATTCATTCCCTGCCCCATCAGTAAAGTGCAGGATCTGTAAAAGTGGGGCCTGGAGGCTTTTTCCGAGTCTTCCTTGTAACAGATCATTGGTTGTGAATGCATTCAAGGACCTGAGCAGAAGCATACCTTGACGCGGGGAGGAAAGACTGTGAATCCTGCATTTATGTCCGTTCCTGTTCATCCCAGAGGAATCGGTCGACTGTTACGAGTTCATATCGCAAATTACAATGTGACGTGTCTGGAATGTCTTAATGTGGGACCTTATGCAGATGTTATTCCCTGTGCCAGCCCTTTGGTAGTAACAGTTGGGGATGATGCTTTAATAACAAAGCCAACCCCTGTTGGCCAAATATCATCAAAGCCCTGCTGAATGGGCTTGTTGGTTTCCTGAACATTGTCTGGCCAGCGAAGCGTTCTCCCTTGCCAGGTTACTCTGTGGCAGTGGAGATAATGAAGAGAGAAGTGAAAAGACCAAGAGGAGGAGGGGTGAGGGTGGATTAGCCAGGGGAGCTAATTCACACCTCCTGCCCTGGCCAGGCAGAAATCCATGAAGGCCCATCACTCAACTTTTCGAATAGATCTTATCGACAGGACCAGGAACTCAGGCCGAGACCTACAGAAACCAATAGCGAACTGCAAACATCACATTAATTTTTGTCAGAGACATTACAACAGCCTATTGGAACTCACTGAACTCACTGGCTGAATGTTTTTTTTCTTTCTCACAGTTCTTTACAATGCTGAATAATTATCTAAATATCTAAGGCCACTAAGGTGCACAAGCATGACAACTGTCAAATTGAAAGAATTGGACTGGCAGGAGCAATTTAGTCTGATTCTGGATCTTCACAGTGCAACATTTAGGTTCTAGCAAAGCAGTTTCACTGGAATAAAAACTGCATCTTGAATAGCAGCCAGTACATGTGGGTTGAGAGAAAGTAGGAAGGCAGATCACATGCTGTATTTTCACAAATATGCTGTATATACAAGACATGGTCATAGAGGCATAACAAGTTGATAACTTGTCCAAAGTGACTACCTTATGCCAGAAATAGAAAGTGAAAGGCATGAGTGACGTGAAATACATTTAGCCTGTGAAATTAGACAGAGTAGAACCTCCCTTCCTCAATTCCAGAGTCATAATGGCCGGCTTGCCTTCATAGCGTTACAATGCCCTTCACAGGAACCCAGATGAGCATGAGAGATTAATTATATGATTAGCTGTGCAAGTCTATGATGAGAGAAGTCCTTCAGGAGCGTTTTGGAGGGCACAAAGACCTGACATCTGCCTTATTCTAAATGAGTGTGATGAACCACAGCCACACAGGGCAGGCAGAAAGAGTGTTGTACAGTACCACAGGGACAACACCTATGTTTTTGGGTAAACAGCCAGGCCACAACAAGTGTTTGAAGCCACCACATTCTATAAATACTACCAGAGAGCAGTGAGGTAACAGCCTGATGGGATGAAGAGAGATTGGACATGCTATGCATGTTAAGCATATTCATGTCCTGCAAAACACTGTATGAATCTTGTTGTGTCGATATTTCAGACATTGCACATTACATGTTAGTATTCAAATTTGCAATGAGGGCCACACACCCACTGTGGTAAAAGTAATGGATGGCAAATGGGCAAGTTGAAATGAGTTCAACACCTTAAAAGATTTTGCCCATAATAGTCTATTTGTCTTACTGCAGCAACGTGCCTCGACATATTTCTACCCCGAGCTCGACAGACTGCAAAACACAAAACAAATGCAGGGAGAACGCTTTTCAAATGAGAAAAGCTGCAAACGCCATCACTTCAGTCGACATACTCACATTTGCTCTACGGAGACCTTTTTAACAGCGCACAAAGAAATCTTTTTAGCGAGCATCAAAACGGTACCTGAAAGTGTCGAGGTCTTTGCCACTGTGCTTCAAGTGTACTGTGGGAGCACCATCCGTTTCCAGCGTGAGGTGAATGGAGAGAGCGTGTGGGTGATCTCTGTGGAACAAGTTGACAGCTCCAAAGTCAAATCTGAAGCTGGAATTTGTCATGAGTGGCTGTTGAGTGAGTGGGGGGTCTTTGTTTTAAAAGCGCCTCTCTCCTCGTCTCCTGTCAGGCCCCTGATTGAGTCGAGCCATGTGGATTGGCAGGAAGTGGGCTGGGGGGAGTTGCACAGGGGGATGCAAGACAGTAGGTGATTGATAGCTTGATTGCAGATGCTACACATTTCTGAAATAAGAAAAGGAGTATACAATTCTTGCTCTTATGAAATTGATTTAGGCATTTAATTTTCTTTTCTTTTTTAGCTCCATACAGAACCATTACAGTAATGGAAAACCAAAGTGCACACAGTCCAAATGTGAATTGAAATGTTTAAAGGCAGATCATCTGGAGAGCACAACCCACTCATGGACTATATATTATGTGTATTTGGTTTTATTCATTTTTAATATGAGAGCATACATACGCCAGGCTGGCACACAGTAAATACAGCATAGAGCCTAATACAAATCTGGAACATACACCCACACATCCTTGAAAATACACCCAGCGCATGTTGCCAAGCCTACCCAAGGAGTGGAGATACTGGAGCCTCCTATTTTGCTTCCTGTCCCACTGTCACTAGCTATTAAAGGACATGCCATTGCTATTCACTGTGACAGGGTCAGAGAAATCCCATAGGTCCATTGCATCTCCACACCTCAAATACATTAGGCAAATCCACAGCCGAAAGGATAACCTCCAAACAATTGTCTTTGCCATAGGCAAGACAGCAAGATAGCCAGGCAGCCAGGTAGGCAGGCAGCCAGTAGGGCTAGACAGGAGGCCAAGAGCATGCATCTGCTGGAGGGGCCTGGAAAGAGAACCATCAGTACACTCCAGAAAGGAAATGTGTGAGCAGTGTCATTGCCAGGGAGCACACGAGTGTGTGTATGTGTGCGTGTGATTGTGTGTGTGTGTGTGTGTGTGGAGTGTCAACACATGTAGTTGCTGAATATGTCTGTCTGGGTTTGCTAAACAGGGTGATGATGTGACACTGCTGTTCCTGCTGCCAATTTCCTGAGATCGTCCATTATTGCTTTCTAAATCTTGAACTGGGGGGCGGTGTGTAGCCCAGATGATGTTAGCTTCATGTGCGTGTCCCGTCTACCTGCACAATATGTGTCTTTGTGCATGTGTAACAGACCTGTGTGTGTGTGTGTCTGAGGTGCACGCATGCATGTGGTGCATGTGGTGCGTGTGAAGAAAGACGGGGATAGGCTGTGATCTGTATTAGTGTCTGTGGAGATAGTTGGGGGGTGCTGGAGGAACTGTGTGGGACACAAAGTTAGTAATGACTGACACAGGCAGCACAGATGGGATATTAGGATGTGAGGTATGAACAATAATGCTGTCTCTAATATCTTGTTCTGCCTGTTTTCCTCAATTAGCCCAAGCCTCAGACAGGGCATCCCCTTGACTCTCGACTTGTGTGCGGGCACACTGTGTCAGAAGGCAGCAGTTGGTTGACATGACTGTGTGAGTCTGAGAGCGTGTGAGTCTGGGTGTGTGTCGGTGTGGATGAGGTGTGGGGTGGGGCCAGCCTGTGTTTAACTTAGCGAGGACACACACCACATGAACAGTGTGTGTGTGTGTGTGCACCATGTGTGTAAGGGTAGAAGGCTAAGACGAGGATGCAATTGGTCGTGTTTAACCCAACAGGGTGTTTTGTCTGTATGTGAGTGCCCGTGTGTGTGTGTGTGTGTGTGTCTGTGTGTGACGCCCCATCTCGGCATTAATGAGAATCCCAGGTGAGCTGAGTTGTGTGGCCTGCATGCTGATCAGCGAGACCACAGCCTTCCCTTTGTTCAGATGCCCTGGCTGTAAATGAAATGGTTGTGCCGTGAGTCAGACTACAGGAGAGACTAAAGCCATGCAGCCTCTGCGGTCATTAAATAATATGTCCATACTGTCCAATCCAAGGCCTTCGAACCCACAAATCATATTCTGCTTCCAGAATTAAATTAGGGATATGAACATCAAAGAAGTGGATTTGTTAGTCAGTAGATATATTTATGTTTGTAAGGTAGACATACCTATTCATCATGCAGCTAGCTGCATGCAGCTGGCGGATAACAGATGCGGACGTTTTTTGTCACTGACAAAACCACTGCGACACACATCCTTCAGGTGGTTGTATCGCTCAATCCACACAGCTGCCAATGCCAACAGTATTGAGAAGCAGAGCAGAAGACGACAGCAGAGGTGTTTCAATCGCTGCCGTTACAAACCCAGCATGAGAGTAAACCAACGTTGGAAAGGAGTCGGGTGAATCAGTGAACACGTTGTCTTTGAACCTGCACGACGACATGAGCAATGTCTTCTGCTGGCTGATAATGCACCTGCTTGAGGAGAGTAATTAGCCGCAGGATCTCGGACTGTTTTACCAGTGAAAGAGGATCAACTGACAAGTCATCGGCTGGCGACTCACACTGCCAGGCTGAATGAAGCTGAAGCCTATTTGTGAGAGACAGGCGAGTGTGTCTCAAGGTTGTAAACTTCTCAGAACACTGATGCTACCCCTCTGTGGCATAGCCACTGGTACTAAATACATATCATTTATACAGTGAAACCCGGGAAAATAATACCTAACGATGCTGCTTCCCCGGTCAGCAATGCTTACTGTACATTACCATTATGTACAGTAACCAGCATATGTTTTCTTATGCATTTGAATGGTATAATTGAAGGGAATGGGGACGCTTCATGGAAAGTTGATCTTAATGTACAGTATGTGTGAGCACTAACAACATTATGTCATTATGTCATTTCCTTTTGTGAACAGTTGTTTTTTTACTTGATTTTGAAACGTGGCATTGATTTTCATCAACATTGAGAATCTGCTGCTGATATCAAGTGGAGACACGGAATCTTTCTAACAAACTTAGTTTTATGATGCAGAGTTGCACAGTTCTGCAGACGTTGTGGTGCTGTGAGAGAATTATTTGCATTGCTTGCACACGGGTAACTATACAGACCCAGTCCACTGATCCCAGTCTGCTTTACATGTTCACTGCAGTCCCCCTCTGTGCGGTCTCAGCCAATCATAGCAGTGATGCTTGTGAATCGCATCCTGGTTTGTGCCCAGCCAATAAAGGCTTGCATTATCAATTATTAACTAACCAGAGATGCCGGAAGCCCAAATGCCCTCAGGCCTTTTTTTGAGATGCATGATATTCATAGTCATCGCTATCATGAGCATAATCTTTACTGGCTGCATGCTTCACTTGCTCAGTCACATGTGGTTAACTAGAGGATGGAGAACCAGCAAGGCAAAACCTTCCAGCAGCCAGAGAACAAACACACACAATGCGTGTTTGAAGATCGTCTTTAATGGAAAGCAAAACTGTTATAAAAATATATATATATTTCTTTTTTAAGATGGAAGATGAAGAGTAATGGCTGTTTGTAACGTTGTCAGATGCCCTGTTTGCCCTCTGGGGCTTCGCAGCAACTCATGCAAATATTTACACAGTGTAAGAACAAAACAAGTCCAACAGATACTGTAGCAGAACGCTCTGCAGAAACACTTCAGAGGCTCCGGAAAGAGCTGGGCCACATCCACCATCTGGGAGAACAGTGAACCATTTGAACTCCACTAGTTTTGACGGGTCTGGCAGTCAGGATGACAAAAAAGAAAACTGGAAGTCATTGCTGAACAGGAAACATTAGAATATATACAAAGTCTACTGAACAGTCGGGAGTCATTTAGAGAGAGCAATATTAAGGTTTGAACAAACTGTTACGTGGTTCCAAACCACTACAATTACGCTTGTGCCTGCTTACGTCGAATCAGGCAGTGTACAGTAACTGGTGTACAGTTACTGAGTGTGCTTGGGACATTCAGGGAAAGTCTGTGTCACCAATCACCCTCCATGTTGATCCAAGGGAGAGTCATGTTATTAATGGATTGTGCCGACTCAGCGTGGAGCTGGGAAAGTTACCTTTGTCACGTAATTAGAAATAAAACTCTGGAGTCTGCAGGATGCAAGTGAGGCTGTGGTTAATATCACTGCTCAGGTCCATTGATCTGCTCTCTCGTAGCCAAGACCACCCTCCTGAAGAGAGTCCCGCATTCAAATCTCATCAAGACCAACTGAAATCGGTCCTGTTGGTTCTTATGATAATAGCAGCGGCATGATTAGTAATTACCTTGTTCTAATTATTTACATTTACATGGTCGATTAATAAGCAATGCTGCTGTCATCGAACGGCAGAGTCCATTGCTGAGTGCAGTAGTTCAAGTGCAGTGCACCGGAATGTGGACCGTTGGTTCTTCAGCTGGGGATTCTAGTGTGGTGGGCCTGCCAGACCCAGACTCGTCGATCGATTCTGACAGGATACAGGCTTCTCCGATTTCAAACAGTGGGCAGAGCGTGTGGTTGGGTTCAATTGGGTAATCAATTGCCAATTTCAGCATGGCCTCCTATAAGAAGCTCTGGAGAGCAGATAATCAACAGAGTGTGATGAGATGGCGGGGGGTTGTGACAGTCCTCCCTCCCACTGCTGATGCTTCTAAATAAGAGGCTCTCCACTGCACCTTCCCTCATCCCCAACCCAGAGATATGGACATGTATGCATGCTATCGATTTGTATGTTGGGCACAGCTTTGGCTAATATCAGAATCTGGCCGAGTTTCCTCTAACATTTTGCTATTCACATTTTATTTTTCAGTTGGCGTATTCTTTTATTTTTTTATTAAAAGTGACGTACATACAGTGCATGCTTAGGCCTGGTAGCTCATAAAATCACAACAAATAAAAAGACAGCATCATGGATTTGACCTTTTGACAGCCAAATAGGCTTGGGGCCACAAATCAGCATTTTAAATGGTACAGTGTACAGAGTGTATATGAGTAGCAACCCCATATACTGTATGAGGAACATGCATTCCCATAAATCATGAATTTCCGTAATGCATATCATGCTGCCTTGAAAAAATTGTATTTTCTCCCAAACGCTCCCAATTTTAAGGTAGAACCAAAAAGCATTGAAACCTAAAGAATGAAAGTCAGTAAATACGTGTGTCCAAAAGGTATTATTACAAAATGGTCAACTTAATCCAGATATTTTATATCCATAATAAGACATACAAAATACAAATAGATGAAATCAACCCCCCCTTAAAGTGGATTTCATACAACCACGTTCTGCATACAGTTACAGTCATTACAAAGCTGTTAACGCTGTTGACATAAGTCACTTTCCACAGGCTGCTGCGATCTCACATCTAAATGGAATTCCAATTAGAATGACTGGTGTGACTTCTAACACAGAAAGTCACATAACGTTTACTGAGACTGAATGTGGATTTCCATTAAAAGGAAAGGTCCTGCTGTAGATAGTCTTTGAAAACATAAATGTAATTTCAAAGAGCTTCACTGAAAAGGAACTTCCAAGAATATGTCACATTGCGAAACTTTATACAACGTATTTTTTTGTTGGAAATGCATCTCCCCAGAGTCATCACACATCATTCATGAAAGGACCTGCCAATCAGGTGTCAGTTCCTGTTTCATGTGAAAAACTTCAAAAAAAATGTACCGTTATCTCAGCTTCAGCTGCATACAATATATCCACTCTCAAATCCTCTGGGAAGGTTCTCGATGGGTCCCTGAAACCAAACAGTACTGACTATTCAATACCACATCAGTAACAATGCATATCACAGTCCTGTCTAACTAGAATGTTAAGACAAATCATATATAATGTTTGCTACATAGTGGGGATATTTTATACTGAGGTTTCCAGACATATTGCTCTCGCAGACAATGTCTTCATTAGACTAAGGATTACTATGCAAGGAACTCCTGGTTTACACTACTCTTGGATGTTTGCCAACTGAAAATATAATACCTGCTTGTTTTACTGATCTTAAGTGAGATGTGATGTTGTGATCTTGGGTATTAAGAGTCGAGTATGCAACAATAAGGCGGGGTATGCCAGGCATGCAGCCTGCCTGTAACTGAAAAGGTGTGAGACAGTGTCCCACCAAAACATAGGCCCTCTGTTTGTTACAGTTTGAAAACAAATATGACCAACAGCAACAGACTTTGCCTCCCCTGAGAGGCGATTTAAGCCTGTTTCCAAGAAAACAACAGTGCCACTGACAGTTTGCATAAAAGATGTCTAAGCCACATGAGCCACAGCAAGGCATGAACACCCTAATGGCTGTTACTTTAGGTGTTTTATCTTACTTCTAGTGTTTGTTTCCAATAACCTCTCAGATGATAAAACATTTGTCAGCAGAATTAAAGGATGCACCATTAATTGGTGCTTCCTGCATGTTTTCTGTAAGGCTCTGCAAACAACCACAAAATATTTTTCCCAGGTAGACCATGCGATCCAACACCCACACACACTTTGTTTATCCAGGCTATGCAGGCTCTCTTTCATGCTCTCTCTCTCTCTATCTCTCTCTCTCTCTCTCTCTCTCTCTCTCTCTCTCTCTCTCTCTCTCTCTCTGTCTCTCTCTCTCTCTCTCTCTCTCTCTCTCTCTCTCTCTCTCTCTCTCTCTACAATACCTCTACCTCTCTCTCTCTCTCTATTCATCTTTGTCTCTCTTACTCACTCTTACCCCCTCGTTCACAACCTCTCCCTTTCTGTCCTCCCAAAGTACTTTTAAGGCGATGTTCATTTTTAATGGAGAATCGATCTGTGTAAATCACAGGCAGATAGGGGTCCTTTCTGGGATAATCTGATAAAGAAAGCTTGGCATTCCCAGGCCTATTTACAGCTGAGGCCTGCTGAAATGAGTGGGCTGCTCTTTGGTTCCACAGCTTAGTGGAGGGGGGGGTTGGGTGGGGGTTTGGTTGGAGACCAGACAGTGCAGACAGAACTGATGGGGGTGCAGGGTGGGGGGGGGGGGGGTGATGGGCTGAGAGAGATAGATGGAAGAGGGAAATCAGCAAATCCATCCCCACAAAGGGGTTGACCAGATCCCTCCTTCTGACCAGAAAAGGAAGGATTTCAGATGGTAGGACCTGTCAAGATAAAGTACCTCCCTCGTCAACCATTCATTTGTCATCCCACTTGAGAAAAATAAACTGTTACAGTAAGATGCACTGCAAACACAGTGAGGTAGGATGTCCTCCTGCTGTCTTCTTAATTCATCAGCTTTTGACCCTAAAAAACAGTCCATTTACTTACAACGTTCTGTGTGTCTATATTCTTGTAAAGATCAATGCTAGGTGTTTCAGGGAGACAGGGAGTCAGATGGCTGAGCGGTGAGGGAGTCGGGCTAGTTGTCAGAAGGTTGCCGGACCGATTCCCCGCTGCGCCACATGATGTTGTGTCCTTGGGCAAGGCACTTCACCCTACTTGCCTCGGGGGGAATGTCCCTGTACTTACTGTAAGTCGCTCTGGATAAATGTATAATGTGTAAATCCCACGTGGTCTAATTACCCATATGGCTTGATTTCAGAACCTCCTTTGTGTCCTGGGGTTTGATGTCACAGTGACCCTGGTCATCAATTTGACCTTTTTACATCATGTGTATTGACTTCTCACAAGATCTACATGACACCTTTCCAATAACCTAAGTTTGAAGAAGTGTCATGATTCTAATATTCCCTACCCACCAAGAGCTGCAAATGAAACCCTCAATCCCACTTATTGTTCTCTTTTATTTCTTTTTTCTCTTTCGTGCCCTCACACACTCTCACCACATACACAGAGGTATGCACGTACAAGCATACAACACATTGATGAATGCTAATGCTGTACACATAGTATCCAGTCTCTCTTCAGACATTAGCACTGCTCTTCAAATAGGTTTGAAGAAGGTTTTTTGTCAGATGGTGAAAATAAAAGTTTGTTTTATTTTCCAAATCAAGAGCTGCTCTGTCACTTGGACAGAGAGAAAAAAAAGACTTAACGGAAAAGGCTCAATCCATCTAATTAAGCAACGTTTTTGAGTTCTCGCAAAAGGTCATCCTAATCAGACACGTAAAGTTCACCATCTAAGAACTCATCACTTCGGCCCCAATACCAGAGGTGAGAATGAGGATATGAGAGCAGCACATGATAAGAAAGGTCAATACGTACTGGATATCTCAAAGTGGGCTTTAGAGTGAGCTGAGATAATGGACTTAATGAAGATGTAACGGTCCTGCCTCGGCGACACACGTCCTGCTGTGGAGAGACATGACGTCAACGTCATGAAGTGGCACGAGGGCTCGCCGTCTGGGTGGTTTCACAGTGTGTGTGTGTGTGTGTGTGTAGGGGGGGGGGGGGGTGGTGGAGGGTGAAAAATAGAAACCTATCCATTTACGATTGATCGGATCCCATCCAAAGATAGAGTAGTGGAACACATTGTTTGATAAGCAATCTAAATTCTTTCGTGATTGCAATATCCCGTATGGGCCTGAGCGCGAGGGGAGCATCTGCCTGCGTCTCGGCCGCACAGGCCACGAGCCTGACGAGACCTGCAGCTAGCAACGTTTCCATCTCCAATTTCCTATTCATCAACCGCTATCAAATTGAATGCTTTCTCCTCCCCATGAATAATCAGCATCCACACTCTTTAAAAGAATGCAGATTATATTCTTCTTCTTAACGCTTCTCTGTTTTGTTCCTTTTCCTGCCATCCCTTCCCATCGGCTAAACGCGACCTCCATTTATTGTTGAGAGATGAACTGCCAAGCTCCCAGCCGGGAGAGAAAGAAGCGTTTGATTCCTTCATCCATCCGGCCTTATTACGATAATATAAGAATAAATATGCCACTGCAGTGCTGTGCTGGTGCTCTGGCTAACCCATTCATTCCCGATTGCCACTTGACCACCCGGTGGAAGCGGAGAGTGGCGGCGAGGCAGGGGTAAGAGAAGTGGCTGCCCACACACACTCACACACTCCAGCGGCAGAGTGCCACATCCTTATCGAGCCAAACACACTGCCACAGCCTCACTAAAAGCATGTCTCTCGATGCCAAAACGCCCACTTTGCGTGCTGTGCATGTGCCTTGAGCGTGCGTGTGTGACTCAGCTATCTGACTTCCATTTTGGAGGTGTGTCTGACACACGGCATGCCTGTTAATCTGAAAGTGGACGGGACCCACATCCCTCTATCTGATGGAGAGACAGTCTGCCATGGCCTCCACATGCAGCTTTAAATGGAGGCACACTAGCCTATCTGGACTGGGCTGGGAAGTCATGTGTTCCCAGCACATACCTGTACTCTATCATAGTGGTAGCACTCTGCTGCAAAGCCAGTGGGTCGTGGAGGACATTTGCACTGTTGGCAAAAAGACACTCCTGATTCCCCAATGGACTTGGGTCGCCAAAAGCCACTGCCAGTACTTTCTCCTTTGTGACTGTTGCCGAGCAGCAGGAGATGCAGTTGAGCCCACAGCACACTGACTGACAAGGTCAGACACACGGCTATATTTACTCACAGCACAGAGTGATGTGTTGTTGCTTTTGTTTTCTTTTCAATTTAGCGGTAAGTGAGTAAACACACTTTTAGAGTGTTTGTGATCTCCTGTTGAACTGAGCTGTGCCTGACCTTCAGGCCATTTCATTTGAGCTGGTTATATTGATGACTGCTTCAGGTGAGGGAGGATGGGATACGATACCCAACAGCACTACAACAGACAACCTCCAGGAAGGGCTCTAAGTCCAGTTGCTTAACTGAGTTGAATTGCACACTGGTTGTAGAGTAACTAGAATGGTAGATCTGGTCTCTTCCTCAAGACAAACAGCTGCTGTGAGACCAATTGAACTTCTACTTCCTATCCCCTGAAGTTCTCACTAGCCGTGCAGCACTGGTGTCATTGTTGAGCTTGATCTATTGGGGAAGATGACATGTGGATAGCATCACCTCCCTATCCCTGCTTTTGGCTCATATACAAATTAAATCAATTAACTAATCCTTTTCTAATCACACTGTATTCCAACCCTGGCACTCTATAAATCACGATAATATTCCAAGACCCTGGATTATACCCGGTCTTATTCCAGGTATGCTGAAACCTGTGTATTTCTCATTAATTTTACATCACTAACATAGGCTTTTTTTTAGTAGGATCGACATGACATCAAAGCCTGCATGGTACTTTACAGTAAGAAATATTTTCAATGATCCAGAAATGCGGACTTTGCTATTTGAAAAGCATTTTATGAATAGCATTGCAATGGTAGGTCAACTTTCACAGGAATATTTGAAAAAGACCTTCCTGGCCTCTGGCCTTCCTTTATTTTAGTAGCAGTATCTACATATACAGAAGCTGATGGGTGATATCTATCGTAGAGTACATTATTGTGATACTCATTAAGTTTCCATAAACATGATTTCATGTGAAAACTAATTTCCTTCTTTTCATTAAAGTGCCTGTTGACTGTTTTTAATTAGGATTTTGTTTTTTCTATGCCTGGGAAACTGGGATAACATTTCCATTAATATTTAATATATCAGAAGGTCACTATTTACCTAAACCTGTCACCATAATAGACTATATTATATACAAGCCCCAGAAACTGTTCTCCAAGTTTAAGGCACACACACACACACACACACACAGCGTAAAAGACAGCCCTGTAGACTTGACTGTGGAGATGAATAATGTACTGTCTAAGAGGGTCTGGGCTGCTATGAGGTACTAATCACAGGGTAACACTGGAACAGGGCCGCCTCTTATCTCATGCATTCTGTTCTGGAACCTCCATTAGCACACAAGCACACACACACATGAACGCAGACACATCCCTCACGTACCCCTGCTAGCGCTGCTACCATCCCAGACCAGCTTTGCCTTATGCTTTATGCATGTGTGTTTGATCATGTATGAAGAGTGCAGCGAATAAGAAGAAGGACCGGGTCGCAACCCCACTATTATTTAACGGCCAGATACATTCAACGGACGAGACGACGAGAGTTACTATGGAAAGGGGGGGGGGGGGGGGCGGGGGGGTAAGAGTGTGTGTTTTGGCGGTGGAGGGGTGGTTCGGGTGGTTCGGGCGTTAAAGAGCCACTACTACAGATCCTGTGATTTTAGTCTCTTATCTTGGAGCTTAAAGTCCATTATTGTGGGGTTTTGTGTCCTGTTTGTACACCAGATAGTGAAGAGGATGATTGCACTTTACAGCTCAGAGATATGAGAGTGGGGGAACGTGATCAAAGCACTATTCATACACATACATATTTCATAAAGGTGCACTGGAGGAGGCCAATGTAAGTGCATCACATTATACACAAGCTACAGGACACAAAATGATTACTTCTTAGCTAGAAGTATGCTGTAAAAGCACAAGAAACATGAACATCTTTGTGGAGTCACAGAGCCTTTAAAGACACAGTACTTTATCTTATAATGTACCCTTAGCATAGAAGGAGATATTTTAGCAGTTGTGAAGATATACCATTATACCCATGCAGACACACACATGTACACACACACACACACACACATGCATATTCTACATCACAAACTGATACAGAAGCACATACAACACAAATATGTCAGAATAATACATTTAATGACTCCAGTGTCATTCTATGTGCTTATCTCACCTAATCACTCCTTTCCCATCCATGCCTTCCCACACGCTTCCAAAGGCTTCCAAATGATTGGATTCTCAGAGGCATCCCACGTCCCTGGCTATGGCCGGCTTAAATTATCGGCCTGATCAATGCCATTAGCTGTGATAGATTACCTCAGATCAAGCCCTTCAACAGAGAGGGCTTTGTTGATCTCTGCTTATAGGATTCGTAAAAAAATGTCTCATAGATGCTGGCATCATAGAAAGGCATATTGACTGTTTGTCAGGTTTGTGTATGCACTTTGTAGGGGGTAATTGGAAGACAGAAGCAGTGAGAAAGATAGAAGGGCAGAGTGAGAGTAAGAAAGAGAGAATTAGAGTGGAAAAGGGGAGAAATAATCCAGAGACCGACAGAGTACAGACAGAATGGCAGATCGAACATTAACATACCACAGAGGAAACTGTGGTGACACATGACCATAAATAACCTGTCCTGAATGATTTAACGTCCTGCTGTTTGTATTGGTCGTTGTTTTTTCGTTTTTGTTTGTGTACTCACTGTCGGCAGTCAACCAGGCCATTTGATGCAATAACAGTGTATTTCAATATTTTCGCCGGTACAAAAGGGTGAAAAAGATGAACTGAGGGAGATGTGTATTGCAGCACAGAACACCACTGAGGAGCATCAGTGCATGTAAAAAAAAGAAGGCTCCCAGACACGGCTCACAAATTAGCTTTATTGTCTACTAGTATTGAACAGAACTAGACTCAGAATGGTGGCAACATGATGGGCAAGAGTCCCTGAAAGGGAAAAGGGGCAGGAAATAGAGAGAATGAGAGCAAGAGTGAAAGAGAGAGAGAGAGAGAGAGAGAGAGAGAGAGAGAGAGAGAGAGAGAGAGAGAGAGAGAGAGAGAGAGAGAGAGAGAGAGAAGAAGTCTTCTCAAGGGGGAAACTATGAAATGAAAGAATACAGTTAGACATTGCCCCGAACAAAAAATATTTTCTCTATTTATAGGGCCAGTGGGAGAGAGAGCTGGAAAGCAGATTAATTAGCCCCGAACCCCAGGAACACTGGCCTGAGGAGAAATACTGTGGGCAGGAACAGGTGGCAGCTGACCACACGTCACAGCAACAGCTCAACACTAATCTCTCATTGAGTCTGGATGCATACATGGTTCTCCCATTGTCTTCTATTCATCTCAGTATGACTCATCATTGTGAGGTAATGTAGCCAATCATCCACATGCAAATACATAAGAAAACATGTTTGCCAGTTAAAAGTGCATTTGAATGCGTAGCAAAATCGTTTGAAAGATTAATTAGGTCTAATGGTCGTCTCGCGATGGTGGAATCCATGAGTTATTGTGGCTGCTTGATGGGGTCTCCAAGTATCGGAGGAGAGGAAAGGAGAGGAGACAAGAAGAGCAATATAGAGGAAAGTAAAGGACCAACAGAAACACATCCTAATTGGGATCAGTCAGCATAGGACTACCACATGTAGCACCCCTAGAACAGGAGGAGGAGGAGCTTGGGTGAGGTCATTAACAATCTGTACTTCCACCTGCCAGCCCATACTACATGGCCTCTACCCCATCTGCATTCAGCCTCAGGTAGATAGATCTCCCGATAAGGATCGACAGCTCATCTCTCTCAAGGGAGAACCAGGAGAAGTAACGGACTATTTGGTCGGTAAGACTTCACACTGGGCCCCACTAGCAACAGGCCACCATGGGCAGGGAGGTACTGGAGCGTCAAAAAGAGAGAGAGAGGGAGAGACGCATCTCTCTCTCTCTCACACACATTGTTCTCTCTCACGCATCTCTCTCTCTCTATTTCTCTTTCTGTCCGTCCAAATCTGAAGCTGGCCAGGGCAAGCACAATGTATAGAGAGCTACAAGACTAAGTTAAGACAAGCTAAATTCCCCAGACTTTGAAGCATTTTTGTTGAAGCATTCCTTGTAAAAACTATTCACACCTGCAAGTCTCCATCTCTAGTCTTCTATTTCTATTGCTACGCATTGTCTGTCCTACTTGTGTGCCATAGTATGTATATCTGCAACGTAAAATGCACACTCACACTCAGTATGCATATATTCATTAAACAGAGAGCATTGTCTACTATTTTCCAAGTCATTGCTAGTTGCTGGAGAAAGACCTTGGCGCGGGGGTTGGTGAATGGGATGATGACCTCAAGGGAGTCATACTGACTGGCCAGTATTCTTTACACCTTGTGGAGGGTGAGAGTTGACTCAACAGGTCTGAGTTTATATTCGAGAGTGTCTGAGGAGCAATGCCATATCAAATCCAAAGCCCTTTCTCATGGTCCTTCAAGCCGAAGGCGGGCAGAAGAGGTTAGTGTGGGTACTCTACATACTCCTCCTTTCACATGTATTTATCTAAGTTTAGCTCTGTATACATTTGCAAAATACGAAGATAAATTGTTACTGGTGCCGATGTAGGTCTTACATAAACCGATCCAAAAGGCATGCATCAGATAAACATGAATGCTTATTTGTTTGTGTGTTTTCAACAGCCTCTGAATGTCACTGAGTGGGTTTGTGCTGCTAGGTAATGACTTCAGTATTTACCTGTGAGGATGACCGACTAGACTGCAGGATACGGGATTTTCGACAGCTCCACAGTATCACACTGCTTGTTAATCTCTAGAGGTTGTATTTGGGTTCCATCAGGACAAAAAAGGAATCTTGGCTCAGTAGCAAAGGTATTAACATTTAAATGCAGCTTGTGAAGTATTTGTAGTGGCACCTGGCCCCTCTACGCACTCAGTCAATCAATCTTGGTTTGCTATCATGCCCTTTGCAATGATTTGCTCCAGAGAACCTGACTGGGAAGGAGTGAGGCGAAAACCAAACAAGAAAGAGAAGCACTAGTCGGCTTTAAGATGGACGGACTGCAATTATACTGGACTTGGTGAAACTCAGGTCTCCAGACTCAGTCGCCTCCGTTTCCATGGTTCAAAAGGCATTCCAATAAAATAAATTGTATTTTCCTCATAACAAAATAAAACTACCTATCTAAATGTGTTGCTGTTCTTTTGTACTTACTACATAGTTTTTGCAGAAAATAATGCCATCCACTACTTGAGACAATTCTGACAACCTTGTTTCTTAATGTTCTAAAATGACTGTCATGCCTCTGCTCTTGTTTTAATATTGTAAACAAACAATGCAGACCAACGCCACAGGATCAGTGTGCTGAATGCTATGCATCCTATGGAGGCCATCTTGTCACAGTGTCAGTGATGGAGGACACCATTGATCAAGCTGGTGACAGGCGGTAGCTGACATAGCAGTGACAGCAGTCAGAGTTTTATCATCTCACAATGCCATATCAGTTCTCCTCTTACCATGCACAGACCACAGATAAACACTGATTTACATCTGCCAGTCCGTCAGCCATTCATTCAGTTAGTCAGTGGGGTAGGCAGTCAGAGAGTCAGTCAGTCAGTAAAGAAATCAGACAGACAGGCAGGCTGGTAGTGAGGCAGTTAGTCAAATATTCAGGAACAGGAAACAACTCCAAAAATCCCATTCTCCAGACCCCTTTCTGTGTAGGGGCTGTTTAGGATATTTCTGGCACCAGTGATCTGATGTGTGTCTGAACAAAATGAGGTCAAGTAATACCACGTGCAAAATTGCAAGAGAGACGTTTTCTAAGGGCTGCCTGACGCTGCTGCCTCAACAATCTGGACTACAGATAGTGTTCGTTGTTCTGAACCGACAAGCAAGCTTGAGGCAAATGTGTGTAAATGCAAGTATTTATTTGGGCGTTGACACCCGTGTTATGCTAACATGCGCAGGCATACCATGTTTCCATTGTATGTGGCAAGGTCAAGGTTTCTTCATTTGAACCCAAGGGTAGATTTGTGTGGATGAGAAATTCAACCATCCAAAGTTAAAAGCACGACATCACAGCGATACATTGGTTCCCATACGTGGCATATCAATGTGCTGTGTTCAGCATATTGATGGCTATAGCAATTTTCCTCTTGGTGTTCTGACTTCCTTTTAATGTTGACTTTAATGTGTGCACTTTAGCAGTCACCGTGTGAAAAGCAGCAGTGCTTCAGCATGACTCACCTCGTCCATCTGTATGGTCTTCAATGTGTGATACTCAGCTCCGGCTTGTTTCTCAGTCTCTAAAGCTCTGCTGGCGGCTGAATCTCCTGAATCTCACCAGACAGGCAACCTGTCCTGGCGTTCCCATTGGTCCCTCTCAACCACCCCACAACGAAGACCTGACCTACTGCAGTGACAGAGCAGCCTGTCAGCTGGGTTCATAAGTACTACGGAGTCGTCAAGCTGTAGATTATTATGGTTCATAATTCATCCTTATGATAGTGATAGGGCATGATAAGGCAGACAAGCATAACACGTGTCACCTAGCACTGTAGCGACCCATGCATACAAGAGCTAATCATTTAGCATGTACAACTCACAGCATGTATATGTATATAGTGTGAACACATTATTTCACAACCACTTCCGTGTTTGATTGTGTTAAAGTGGCCCCCACTGAGAACATTCTTAATTAGAAGCAAACCAAAGAGATTTGAGTGGGACACTCTGTAACTTGAAAAGTGACGATTGCTTCGATGGATGAATCTACATCTTCAGAGAGAGCCCTGGCTTACCATCCCTGAATTCATTAACAAGGAGGCCCCGTGGATATCTTCCATGGTGCAGGGGGTCCTGCTGACGTTCCAGGATGTATTAAACCGACAAATTCCCTATTTGCAGCCAGCAGGGAGACTCCCCCACTGTCTCTCATATCTGCCTCCTCCGTCCCCACTGAGATGCTGCAGTGTCCCTTCAGCAGACTGAGTGGAGGACACCTCCAGCTCATCTTCTGAGACAAAGATGACGGGAGCTCAAGCTGGAGGTTTTTGCCGAGCATTACGAGTCAGTTCCATCTCACTCAGTGGAAAAATACGATCTTCAGAGTTTTTGATCTGTTACCTTGTGTTGCCAGTAATGTGTTCGAGGTTTTAGAGGGGCCAGGCAGGATTCGCCCGAAGCCACAGGAAGACACTCGGCTCTCTTCCATGAGTTATTTATCTTTCATTTTCTCTGTGTTTGTTGGGATCTCTCGAGAAGACTCTGATTGTGGGCGCGCTCCGCAGTCACACATATCCACGGTTCAGCAAGCAGAGTGGGAGAAGTTCAGCGACACTTCCATGACAGGTTATGAAATTAATGTGACAGTTGTTTAAAACTCACACACAAACACTGCATGACACTGAGAAAAACAAATGCATTGTTGAAGTCAAAAAGAAAATGCTATCACCAGATTATTAGCATGATTCTCATTCACCATCAGCAGTATGAATAATTTGATAACAGCCATTGTCTAAAACATATTTGGATCAAGCATCATTAAATATTGTTTGCCTATTGTTTAAAATCAGTTGCGTCATTAGACAGAATAATGTTACGTATCAGACAGGAACAAATCAGAGGATATTCAAATGTAATGGCAGCCCTTCTCTTGAAGTCTCTCAGCTCCTTGATTCAGACCTCGCTGTCCTCAATGAGGCCAATCAGACAGTATTCAGCCTCTCTGCATCACTGCCTTTTAACTCTCCAATAATGAGACACAGCAGCTTCACCAGCATTGGCATCATAGACACAAAAGTGCTGCTCTCAGGTTTAGGCTTGACAGCAATCAATAAGCCCCCTTTTTGTCTTGTGCATTAACAGACTATCACCTGGCTCTGTATCCGTTACCTTAGGTGAGACAGTCAAGGTGAAAAGCACATTGGAACAAACAGAACACAATGGCGATGTCAGATACTCATCTGGCCTCCGGGGAGCGCCAGGATGTGCCGATGCTGAGGAGGGAGGAATGCACAGATGGTTTCAGATGGACTCATTGTTCAGGCGGTGAAGGGTGGCAGGGAGCCCCGCTGCCCTGAGCAGCAGCAACATCCAGAGCCACCAAACCTTCCCTCGTCCTCCCTCGCTGGGCCCCCGTTCACCTGCTGTAAAATGGAAGGTATTGCGATATAATTGATCTTACTTAGCACAGCTCCACGGCAGCGTGCTAATAGTGCTGGCATTGGGTAAACACGGTTCCAGCTGACTGTGGCTTCATCAATAAAATTCTTAATGAATTTTTCGTTTCTTCTTTCTATCTGTCCTCAAGACACCGAGCAAGAGCTCCTTTATAATGCTGTCTTCATCCCAAGGGCCTGGTTTATCTTTTGAAATGTAGTTTTAGTTTCTTCATTTAGTCTTTAGAGAGAATAGAGTTCTATGTATGTATCAGCAATGTCTGTGAATTGGATCAGTTAGAGGAGTCAATCTGAAGTTTAAATACGATTGAAGCCACACATTACGTATTAAGTCTAAGCGCAGAGTAACTTATAGCATAGTTTTATGCCTGGATATTTGATAGAGAAAAAGAAAGAGAGAGAGAGAGACAGAGAGACAGAGAGAAGAGAGACAGAGAGAGAGAGAGAGAGAGAGAGAGAGAGAGAGAGAGAGAGAGAGAGAGAGAGAGAGAGAGAGAGAGAGAGAGAGAGAGAGAGAGAGAGAGAGAAAGAGAGAAAGAGAGAGCATGAAAGAGAGCCTGCATAGCCTGGATAAACAAAGTATACAATTTCAAAGGCTTGGTTTAGAAGAAAAACAGCAAATTATCATGCACACCATTAATTCAGCACTTGAAGGTTCAGATGTACCGAGTACTGAACTAGGGGGGATAACAAGCCTCTTTTGCCTTCTAAATGTTGCGCGCAAAACACAATTACATGTAGCAAACACCCACTATGTGTGATACTATCCCATGAAGTTTGATGCTCCGACCGTCTAAGGAGCTGCAACAGGATGCTGGATCGAGGATTGACTTGCTGCCTTGAGTATGTGATACGCACAGTAAAACGGGTGTATCTGTCAGAGGCATTTGGGTTAAGCTGCTACTCAGGGGCCTCGCTTGTGTATGCGAGAAGGGAGAATGTTGCATAACCTTCACAGATTAAATAACTGAACAGCCAAAAGAAGATTGGAAGTATTTGTGACAGCGACTAGCTTTGCCAAAAGGAGCTTCTTTCATTCCTCGCCAACCTGGTCCCAGAGAAATCTCTGCGCTTTGAGTCGTACACCTTTTATAAGGCTTCACAGGGATGAATCCTTTGAATATTGACACATCCTCAGTGGAGAAATGACATTTTAATATTTCAAGCTATTGCATTGCCCCCTCTCTCTCTCTCTCTCTCTCTCTCTCTCTCTCTCTCTCTCTCTCTCTCTCTCTCTTTTCTCTAAGACTCTCGCTCTCGCTCTCACCCTCTCCCTCTCTTTAACCATCTCCCTTTCTCTCTTCATACTTTTCTTTCTTTCCCTCCAACCCTCTCTTTTTATTTCTATACATAATTAATACTTGGCCTGTGGCACTCCTTTCGAGATAACTTGACCAGCAAATTAACCTTGTTGGTTCTACAGTAGTCTGCATCAGTAGGCCCCTAAGGTACCGAGAATATGGAGGCTATGTCCACGGTTTTCCGGACTACACGCAAGCCACTTACTGTAGGAACGCATATTTAATGGTAATAGCATGCTGATTTATGAAGGAAGACCAAACAACTTCACAGCGTTAGGTTTAGATCATAAATGATCCATCCCTCAATCCATCTTTCCTTATATCCGCTGGTTGACCAATAACGACCACACCTTGACATTAGAGGTCAAAGTTTAACAGGGTCATTTCTATCTAAAGGGCATGCAGTAGCCATTAAAGCAAGCGATTAGAGCACAGGCCCTCATGGCCCTCCCTTTACTTTCTCATTTGCTTTCGCTCTATATCTTTACAGCCTTTGCTCGTGTGTCGAGGGTCTTTAGGATCTTTAATGAACCTGTGTACCGGCATAAATGTGTGAGAGTGTTGTTGTTTGAAGTTGTTTGTACTCAAATTGATTCAAACAAACTGTTCTCCATTAAACTGTCTTCCACTGTATCTGTCTCTGCTTGTCTCCCTCACCACCTAATATGTTCCATCCACAAGTGTGAATGCAGTATTCACACAGAGGATCAAACCCTCTTTTCATCATCCAGTGGGATGTATTCCTCCCAGTATCTCCATGATCCCAGAATGCCTATGGGAAGAGGCAGTGCTTAAAGGAATTTTCTCACAGAGCGCTGGTTTCCCTGCTGTGTGTGCATTCACTTGCTTACAATTCCTCTGTGGACCAGTGGGAGTGGGGAGATTAGGACTGCTGGCCGCATGAATACATACTGCTGGATGATAACCCATAACTCCTCTTCTATGGTTATCTAAAATAATATTATAGCATTGTTATCCTCCCCAGCACTCTCCATGACAATGTTTGAGTGGGTCTGAATGAGAGGCTCAGACAGACTGGTTGCAGCGTAAGAGGGTTAGACTTACAGTAAATAGGTAAATCTCAGTCATTCATCACCCATTTTCTTTACTCGAAAAGGTTAAAATGTGAATGACACCACTGGACTAAATTGGTTAATGTGTGGACTCGGTGGTGAATTTATAAAATATTTGTTTCAGCTCAAGTATCAAAAAAAAATTATACCTTGATAAAGTAGTGGATTTGGCAGTTAGGAGTGATAGTGTTGTGTCAATGCATTGTTTTCCTCAAGTAATTTTCCGCTACAGCTACCACTGAACCGTGCATACTCCCGCCTCGGATCTCCGAAGCATATGCATTTCAACATATTGGCATGAATCGGAATATGAATAATTTAGAATGTGCATGAAGAATTGCTAATGAGAATATTTGTTAGATTGACAAGCATAGGGAAAATAAACAATGTTTTAAACAATGTTCCATCTCTAACTCACTGCTTTATAATGAAAGAGGAGAGGGTCGTACACCATTTGAAGGGATCCATCCATCTCCAGTCAAGAATTACAGTCATCAAAAACTGAAAAGTAATTTTCAAGATGAAGTCATGCCTCATTTAGACCAAAGACAAGTCTTAAGGACATAAAAAAAGAGTTTGTTTCAAGCACAGCTCATTTACACATCTGTTTATTAATCTGACGATTAGGTAAATGAAGCAGTGTGTCGTCTGATGTAGCCGACAGACGAGATAGCTCTCCATGTTCTCTCTCTTAAACATTTCAATAGCATCACTGACATGGAGATCATTTCTGTCGGCTGATTAAAAGTGTGGAGGGGAGAGGAGGGGCGTTTACTTGGCATGTATTGATCAAATGCGGGTAATTACTTTGTCTGATCTGCTAATCGGTGTATTGATCTGCACGTGACCTCTCCCCATTCCATGCCAGGTGTTGCTGTCCCTCATTCTGCTCACTAAGCTTTACTCATTGATCAAAGGTCACCTTGAGAATGCCACCAATTTCAAAACATGATATCTTGTCTTCACCTGATAACAGTGAAGTGCATGGTTTGCAATGTCTGTGTTTGATATGCTGTCGTCTGTCTACTTAACTGACAACCAACCAACAGTTGGACTGTGCACTTGAAGGAGACTTCAAAGCCCACCCTCAATGAGGCTTTATCCAATCACATAGTATGCTTGACAAAAGATCTCCATGGATAGAAAAGAAAGGACCCATGGAATAATTGATGTATGTGCACAAGAGAGTATTTAAGAACACATAACAGTAACATTGGATGGACAAAAAGGGATTTAATTATTATAATTATAAAAGGGATTTTATTTCTTAAAATGTCACTCTTTGTCACAAACGTATCTTCATCATTCAGCTCTCCTTTCAAAAAATCTTCTCATCCATCACATGGTTGATGGAAGAGAGAGAGAGATCTGTTGAAAGTGCAATGGATGATGACCTGCCTTATTGAATTGAGCCAAGCCTATCAGAGCAGAGGGCAGCTGGACTTGTCTTCTGTGGAGAGTGCCATCAGCTCTCGACTACCAATCAAATAAGAATAGACCATTTTGCTTTGAATCTCACCAGAGACAAAACCATCCTTCTGGTGTTTCTTTTTCCAATCCCGTAATCTCATTCACCCGAGTACTGACCAGAAAGAGAAAGAGAGAGAGGAAGTGAAAGAGAGAGAGGAAGGGGCAGACAGAAAGGAGCAGGAAGCCTTTCTGATTCCTGGGGGGTAACTGATGCTGTTTCTCACACAGACATCTTTAGATATCAGTCACCTCTGTGCTGAGGAGTATTCGTTGGTGTCACTTACACCGTTTATGAAACACTCATCAATTAGTCATTTTGTGGCCTTAATAGTTTTGCTCAGTGCTGTAACTCAAGCATGCACATCTTGAATGGGCCTCCGGGGTGTAAATCCATTAGTAACTGATAGAGGAGTGCAAGGCCATTTAAAAAATACCAAAGTTGCCTGTACCTGAATTAACTTTCCATACAACCTTTCAGGGTTCGCCATAACAACCAGTTAAAATAAGAGATTTCCCTTTAGACACGGGTATTACATTTGGTTCCGTTTTATGAGTGCTACTGAGCCTCAAGCTCTATTGACAGATATGTATTAAGACAAATGTGCATTTATAGACAAGTTTAAGCCTGACCTGAAAACGTTTGCAGAAACAGGAGATCCAGTTCAATACTTTTCTGTCAAAAGTTAGATTTGCAAAAGTCCCAGGTGGGGTTATTTGACAATAAATGATATGACAACAGGCTGTCGATTTGCAGGTACCTTCCGCCCAGGGACATGCTGGACTGTAAATCTGGCGTCCCATTGCATGTGAACTGTGCAGAGAATGCATTTGCCTTATCTGGATTCCCAGTTTAGGTCAACGGATTTACGTAAGATGCTGCCCAGAACACCAGGTCATAAGAGATGTACTTTGAATGACTAGATGAATGGACAGGACAGCTGGGCATGAAGACAGATGACACGTCTCATTCCCATCTCGGTATGGTAAGATGTATTTGGTCACAGGCCCCTCTTTGAATCAGATAGTGTTTAAGTCTGTCCAACTGAGTTGAATGAGCTAAGCCCTAGAAATGCTACAATACATAATCTTCATGTTCCTATAGATACAGTATGGCAGGCAGGTTGAATAGGAAAACCCCAGCTGTGTAGACATGTGCCTTGACCGGTTGTGTGTGTGTGTATGTGTGCAAGTATACTGAGCAGGGACGCAGTCAAGCCTACACATTGTAGAAGCACACCGCATGTGTGTGCTCGCATGCATGAGCATGTCTGTATGTTAATGCCAGTGTGTCTGTGAATCTGTGTGTGTGTTTGTGTGTTTGTGTGTGTTGGTGCACGTGTCTCCTGCCAGCTGTGGCCGGCATGAGAGATCAGCAAGGCCCTTCACAGCGTATGAGCAGGGAGAGGCCGTCCGGAGGTTTAAACAGATTACTGCTGTCACCGGCCGCCTCTCTCACTTAGTTTCCCTCTCAGTAAGGGGAATATGTGCAATCTGGGTGGCATTACACTGCAGTGCTATCTTGTTCATTGTTGTAGAGGCAGCGGAATAAATACAAACAGAGCCTCCGGCGATGACAACACCTAGATGAATGTTGTTGCGGTATACAGCACAGACAGACATTATTATACTTAGCTGTGGAGCACTTTCTGTCTGCAGTCATGCACCCAGCTAAGTTATTCTCTGTATCTGGTGAGGGAAACATCATCCGATATTTGATTGCCCCTAACCATGTTATTGGTGAAATTGTCTTTGTGGAATGGGCTACGGCTTACATTACTTAGGCTGACGTCGTTCCTGGATTCACTAACCATGTAAGGGAATTGGTATTTTGCCAAAAAAATACAATCAAATCTGTTACATTAGGTTATGGTTTGTTGAATGCACTAGATTGTCCAGAGATCATTTTAAGAATGATAACTTTGGGAAAAAGATCAGCTGGCAAAGACGTGTATCTCATCGGATCTTCTGTTTTTGCCAAAACAAGGAAATGAAACGATCTTCCTTCAACGTCTTTCATGTAACAGGCGTGTTTTTTTCTTCCCATTCTTATCTGTCAGAGGTCAGCCTCTTCTGCCCCACCTAACCTAGTTTACAAAATGGCAGTTATTGACCAAGCCTCAGTGGAGCGACCGGATCAAAGCCTACCTGTTCTGTGCTGCGTGTTGGACCTGCTGAGTGTGCTGATGGGCCAAAGCTCTCTACAATAGCTCTCAGATCTACAACAACGAGAAGAGGATAGACCGTTACACACAAATCGATTGATCCGTGTATTACTGAGCATATCAACTAGGCTATCATTGGATTCTAATCTGCATTAGGAGAGATTTAGGGCTAGATGGGTTTTAGTCTCCTAGGCTTGGTCTGCAAGGCTCATTTAAGACGGCAGACACCACTGATGATCAGTGAATTTGATAAGGCTTCATTTCCCCTGGAGAGAACTGGGAGGGGCATCCTTTACAATATTACTTTATATATCACGCTAACTACGAATCCAAAGCGATGTTGTGAATGCATTTTTTCTTATGTGTATGTCTCAATAAATGTCCTGGTATCCTTTATTGGTATCCTTGTAACCTAATAACCGTGATGTTTATTTTTCAATCTTTCGTAATTGAACACTATGTCAAGTTACAATAATGTAGGCAGTGATTTTCACCATAAAACATCACACAAATAAAATAATTCCCCGTTTTACCTCAGGGCTCATCTCAAATTCCATACCATACCGTCAATTAAACAGCTCTGCAAAATGAAGGTAGAACTCCAGAATGTTAAAGAGGGTCAACCTATATTTCACATTAAAAGTCCTCCCTTTCATTGATCTTACAGGGGTCACATCCCCATCCATGTCATGGTTAAGGCATTAAAGCCTCAGATAACAGCTGGTGTTTTCTGGATTCTCGTCACCTGGCACCTGTCAGAACTGCAGATGGGATCATAGAACAAACTGCACCCAAAGGGACACAATCAATTACACCTCAACTCTTGTTTTAATATCCACCAAGACGCTGGGGGGAACGATGACGTTGGAGGGGGTGCCTGATATCTGCTCTCTGACAGCGCTGAGAGGCTGGAGGGAGAGGTGGTGCTGAGCAAAGGAGAGGAGAGAGCTGCTAGCCATTCCCCCCGTGGCTTGCAAGAATGGCAGGGGCTGGCCGGAATGTGTGTGTGCATGTCTCTGAGTGTGTGTGTGTGTGTGTGTGTGTGTGCACCGAGATTGAGTGGAGGGAAAGGGCTGAACCTGGGCTTATCTTGCAGGTGTCAGTGGGGAGGGAGCCGGGAGAGTGGAGATGTAGAGAGGGAGCTGTCAATCTGACTGATTCCATCCTGCTCTAGCCATCTAGGATTAACCAGAGAGTGTGGTGAAGGTGGTGGCTGTGTCACCTAAATGCCTGTGCATGTCTGTGCATGTGTCTTTCTGTATGTGTTTGATTGTGCCTTTCCTTGTATGTGTGTGTGTCTGTGTTCATGTCTGTGTGTGTCTTTGAATGTGTGCCTTTGTGTGTTTCTGTGTGTAGGTGCATGTGCATGTTATTGTGTGTGTGCTCCTCCTCCACCTCCTATGTCCTCCAGGGACAGAGTTGCAACCAGGGAAAGCATCTGCTCTCTCTATCATCTGCCAGCCCACCAAGCTTCACTGCTCTGTAACACCAGGGGTCAAAGTCATTACCAGACCCCTCTGCATGGACGCATCTTCCTGCATACTCTCCCCTCCCTGTTCCTCCTCTCACCCGCTCTCCCCTGTGTCCTACCCGCTCTCTCCCCCTGGTCCCCACGTCCTTTTATCCGCATTTCATCCCTCCGCGTCTTCCTCCCTGCACTCCCTCCTTCCCTTCAACGGCTCCAATCTCTCGGAGATTTGGGGTCTCAGTGAGGACCTCCTGCCTGGAAGCTGACCTGTTTATCAGGCTGCTGCTGTGTCCTGCTGGGAGCCTCTCAGGTGAGACAAAGAGAACAAGGCAGATCTGAGGAGAAAGAAGCCTGGTGGGAGAGGCCCTGTGAGAATGAGATGTAAGCATGCAAGATAAGTGCCTGGCATCTGAGCTTGGCAGAGGCCGCTCAGCTGGCTAACAACTCTAACACACTAACACCAATCTGGAAATTGTACATTCAATCGTTTTTTCTTCTTTTATTTTCTGATAGCTGGTGTCACAAGCTATTCTCGATTAGCTTGCTTGGCTTGCCATATTCTGCACAGCAAGTTTTTTTTCTCCAAAGATATGATTTGGACTGAGAATGCAAATAACTCGCAGTCACTCGCAATGACTCGCAAGTAAACAAACGGGGCTTGCTGCAAACGCTGTCATGCTCTGCCTTGACAACTGTGCCTGTCTAAACGCCCGTCCGCTGGGCATTCTTTGAAGACAAATTAGCCAGATCTCTCATGTCACTTCAGTCACATCCAATCCCTGCACGCTGTAACTCATTTCACCTGTCATTTACAGAATCCTGGCAAATTAAAACACCAGCTCCCAACCTTCACATTTATCATCCTAACGCCATTCACTGGCTCCACTGCCAACATGTTGTTCAAAGCCGTGTTTAGAACCTTTGCTGTAGGGAAATGAACAACAAGGCTTTGCCGTGAGCAAAGGCAGCCCTTTATCCTTCGTTTCAAGAACTCCATAATATGAAACGCACTGCATACCTATTATCATACATATTACATGCTTCTGACATGTCGCTCGCAGTTGAATTCATTTCAATGGGCTCTACACGGCAGAATATTTCATTTGAAAACCCTTCATTGTATTCCCTGCTTTAAAATCAAAGCAACAAATCATTATTTCGAGGTCCTGAATTAAAATCATGTTTTAATAAGACACACAGCTGCAAGGGTTGCCATTTTGGGCGCAGAGGGAGTAACAGCCATGCCAATCTTAGCCGCTTCCTTTGGCCCATCCCTCCCACCAGGGAGCCAACTGCCTGGTTTATCTGGCAACCCAGTACTAATGACAGAGGATGGTGCCGTCGCCACAAGCCATGCATAAAAACCAGGGCTGTTTCTACTGTTGGTCGTCTCCCCGGTGCAGTGTAAACCTGATTAATGAAACATGCTCTGGAGGAGCGGCTCTGTTACATCATGGTTGGTAACATCACCATAAGCCCCCCCTCCACCGCCCACCCCCCCGTGAGCATGCTGACATCAAGCGTAGGGAGAGGGAACATGACATATATGACATGAGACATGTATGTATCCATAACATGCTCTCTTCATTCCTACTGTGGAAATGAAGTCCAGACTACATTTGCCACTGGTCACTGTGATTTTGTGAGGCACTTGGTTTGGCATTACATTGTTTTCACGGAAGGACTTTTCATGGGTATTTGATGTCTAAAAAGAGAAACGTGGCTTCTTTGTAATATTATATTTTTGGTATTAGGAAAATCTAAGAAATACAACATTAGACTTTCTGACGGGTGGCCTATTTCCTCTGGACCTTCAGTGACAGTGGAGGTAGGTGATGCTAGGTGTCCGATCCATAGCTGTCAGCAGTCACATTGAAGACCTTTCAAGACAATAATCTCACAATCTGGATTCTTCCATTCCTTCCCATGCCAGAATAATTGTTTAGTGGTCTATTTCCTTGTTGTTGGTGGAGCATAGAGTTGGCACATATAGATGTGGCCTGGATAGGTGTGCCTCGTAAGGGAGGATGAATCCATGCAGCATGCAGCTCCACACCAAGTAAACCTCCTGGATTGTGTTTTCTAATGATGTCGTCTTTTCATCTTCTGCGACCTTTGACATCCATTTGTGTGGTATAACATAATAAAGAGAAAGAGGCTTTTCACTGGGTTTTCAATATGCTTAAGATCAGAGATCAGTCAGTACCAGTGGGATTAAACACAACAGGGAACTTAAGGTGAAACCCTTTTAGCTATTGCTTTGCTGTGTCAATAACCTTCATTACGAAATCCATCACATAGTGCTCCCAAACGATCAGATTAGTCCATAGGTTGCAACAACAAAAAAGAGTTTGAAATAAGTTGGAACAAAATTATCCTGAACAAGGGTAATGTGAAATGTGTGTGTATTAGACAAATAACTATATTTAAAAAGTCCTCAGTCCTTGCAAAATTGGAAGAAAAACAAACTATTTGGGGTCAGTAAAATCCACAGCAGAAATGAAAGTTGGAGTACCCCCCCCCCCCCCCCCCCCCCTCCCAGTCAATCAGACACTCAGACACTCAAAGCCAGCCATAGTTATTATACATTTGTGACCCAGAATCACATCAGATCTGAATTTAAATAGTACAATGATTCTTACTCGGGATAAGAATCAGCCATTAAGTGTTCAGTAAAACTGAGGTGTCTGCCGAGACCTGGCACAACCACTTCCTGCTTAGTATTCATGAGTGCTTCCCTCTTTTCCAGCACACCTTTTTACAGGCCAGCACTAGGTGCAGAATGTGCTCTCATTCACACCTCTGAGTTCTCTGGTATATAGTGCTCCTTCTGGTTGATTACATGGCAGAAGCAATGTGAAGAGGAAAGAGGCTGTCCTTGCTTTCTGTCTCTTGCTGCCATTATCACTTAAAGTCGTCTTAATTGAATTACTTTTCACCCCCGCTCCTTTCTTGCATCCATGCGTCTCCTGTTGAGGCGATATTAGCATTTTTAAGATTTTGTGATCATTTGCATTTTTCCTTCTTTTTTTTCCGCAATTAACATATTTTACATGAATTGTTAAAAGGTCTCTCAGGAACTATGCTAATAAAGCACATTGTCATGCAAGGAGCAAGAGAAGAAAGGAGGAGATACTGGGAGGACATCTCTGTACATCAAAGGGGACTTGATCTCAGTCATATCCAGATCTTACATCATCAGGACAGTTAACCTGAGCAATAAGGCACGTGTTGTTCACAATATCTTGTTCATCCCTACAAGATGATGTTGATGACAAACAGAAATGTAGGACAGTGATTGTGAGGACTGTAAACATGTCACTTTCACATCACACAGTTTCTGTCAGGGCTTTCTCATTTTAGCGTTTACTGCAAAGTATTTTATTACCACAAACATCAATCCATCCATCAATCCCACTACTCATCCATCCATCTAAAAGAAAGTGTTTCATATTTTACAATGTTGGTAAGACATTCCCCCTGTCTGTCTATCCCCATGCTGAAATAAGTAATACCTGTCTTTCTTGTTAAGTGACAACATCAACTGGTATCAGGTTGTAAATACTTTTATGACATGGTAAATGAGGTGTCTCTGAAATAGTGTTAAACGCCAAATAAAATAAAATGGTTCATGCATAGCCGTTTTTACAAGTAATGTCACAGAGGGCTTTAATTATGTTCTATGGACCTGCACCTAAACCAACCAAAACCCTCAAATAAGACAAGGAAACATTATCAGGAAAACTCAGAGAGAAAAACTGGATGAAATCTTGGGAGGAGCAATTCAGTAAGAGATCCCCTCCTCCAGAGATGGTTGTTGACATAGCTTAAACATAGCTTAACAAGTTCAAGTTCACAACCTGAAGGTGTTGTTTACGCATCTGCTACAACTAGTGTTATGTTCCTCCCTTCTCTCACTGACAGCACAGCCCAGACAAGAAAGTAGCATTTAAACCATGTAAAATACACGGTGCTTAGGGTTGATAAATATGGCCACCCTTGAAAAATCAGTTAGAATTCACACAGTTGCAGGAGCAAGTATCATGAAACATATCAAAGCATGAAACTGTGTGAATCGACTTTCTTTTCAACCATCCACTTTTGTATTCCTCTGCTGGTTCCTCAGTCTATTGTCCCTCCATATTTGGGCCAGTGTTTAGACACTTTGCATGGTTTTTCTTTCATCTTCCTTTTCTCCTTTTCCTGGCGGATTACCTCCGCGGCCAGCTGTGTCGGATCAAAGCGCTCGGCGGGCGCACGGGCTGAGGACCATTAATGTCCGTCCCAGATATTATATAGCGCTCATCAGACATGTCAGCTGGAGCACACAGGCCAGGCCAGAGTATGGCAGATGAAAGGACACACAATAGTGTGTGTGCGAGTGTGTGTGCCAACGTGTGTGCGTGCGTATGTGTGAAAGAAGGAGCGAGCGTGAATTAGAGAGAGAGCGAGATCTGTACAGTAGGTGTAGCGAAGGTTGGGGTTTATCATCTTCCCCCAAGGTACCAGTGCTCTCAGTTCCCTCCTTTAAATCTGAGATTCATGACGCCTTTTTATCGCTCACACGCACGTTCTTGACTCAAACCCACCAGAGAGTCAGGAGAGGTACAGAGGATGACGCCACTGATCTCAGTGGAAAGCCCAGGTGTGCGTGCTGCAATAAAATACTTGAGAAACAGCTTCATATCGTGACAGACATGTTCCTTTTGTTTGTGCTTGTTGACACATCTTCTGTAGTCAGACATAGCACATTAGCAGCAAGCAACCGCAAATCCTACTGGTTCTTCAGTGTTTAAAGTTGTCACGTTGGCAGAGAAACACAACCATTGAAAATGATTTGTTTATGCCAGATAATTTGATGTTGGAGTCACAGGCACTGTGAATATCCACGTGAAAATGAAAGATTAGATGGTTTGTGATTACGACACACCGAGGTGGGACGTGTCTGTAAGCACACACTCTGCTCTGGGTTTTATTTGTGGAACAGCTGCAGTCTGACAAGTGGGTGATGCAAATTCATGAAAAACAATCTGAGATGATAGAGAGATTCTCCAGTGAGAGTGCGAGTCAGGAGAGTCTGGAAAACAAGTTAACTTACAATTACCAGGAGATGTGACAGGCTTGGCATGAAGAGGTTCTCCCACTCACTGTGCAAGTATAGATACCGAGAAATATGGAGACAAGTTAATTGGGTGATGAGAACGTAATTGTCAATGTTTGGGGACATTTAGAGATAAGATTCTTCGCAGAGAAATATGGTGAGACATAGACGAGTGCATGGACAGACAGACAGACAGATAGCAATGGATAGCAAAAGAGAGAGACAGAAGGAGATGGTCAGGATTTTCACTGGTACTAGGTGTCCTGAGGACCATGACAACCACCGTGATGGTAGACAAGAGTTCTTCGTCCCCGGTTCTTCTACAGCAGGCTCACAGTCCATCCTGTGCTTTGATGACCTCACCCATGGGCAGACCTGTGTCACCACTCACAGCTCACCTGGCAGAGTTAGCCCTCTTCAGACTGTACTGTAGACACTCCTCATAGTCCAGACTGAGACCGTCAGAGTGGCACTGGTCCTCTCTGTGGTGATTTCATCCTTTGTACTCCATCTGTGGGTGTGTAGTTGGCTCCAGGGTCATTCCTCTCCTCTCTCTGACTGCCAGAGATGTGGTGGAAGAGACACTTCTTTAAGACACTTTTGTCCGGCTGATGTAATATTCTCATACTGTTTGCACCAGTAGCTGGTTGGTTTAACCTTGGTTTTCAGTTGTCAAGCCAAATCCGTCAATGACCAATTAATTTTGGCTGGATTTATGCTTCGCTGTTGCCATATTTTGTCGGTGCACTCTGGGTGGTGATGACACAGCAATGCTTAAAATGTTGTGTCTGTCAATAATAAAGATGCCATTAGTGACTGGGAGTCTTATTATGCGGTTGAGTTGTCTAGGCAGATAACCCTAGTAGACTAACACTCTCCTGCTTTTGCTGAGCACTGTCTATGATTCTCCACATCCCATTTAATTCACTGCCAACGTGACACTGATAGGTACAAAGATTGCCTGACTGCACCATGTCTGACATTGACAGATGTGCCATGAACCCAGAGAGTAAATGAATAAAGTGAGTTGAGAGAACAGGTGGAACTTTACTTTGGGGCAGAGAGAGACAAAGTCTCCTCCGTCCTGTCATCATTATCTGATATAAGAAATGTTTTTGCCCTCACACACACACACACACACGTACGACTCTTTTGTTCACATTCCCAACTTTCTTGATTCTTGATTCCCCTGGGAGATACGGCTGATATTACATGGCAATTTTTGTATGATGAGTGAGAAGGACAGGGAGACAGCTATTAAGGGACTGCGAGAGCAGGGAGAAAGAAACATCTGGTCGGAAGTCTTCTGTTTTGGGGGAGTTCTCCGGATCCTGTTTCCTGTAAGCAGCTTTGCACTGTAAGGCAGATCTGGGAGAAGCCTCACTGCCCCTATAAAGCTCACTGTGCCCACACAGGTGCCCGAGCCTTGTCTCAGCACAACTGCTTCTGGGTAGCACAAGGCTTGGGTCCGCTTCAAACTGGACCAAATCCAGAGATGGCTTGTTGCTCGATAAATGGTGTCTGTATTTAACAAAAAAGCTTGCAAGTCCACTTGAAAGTCTGTGATTGGAGGGGAAGGGGCTGACCCAGTGACAGGGGCACCCTTATTGGTTGTTCCACATGCTTACAGTCCAGAATGTGGGACAGGGATATTTTTTCACTCACTTAGTTCACTTAGTTTTGAGATTTTGGAAGATAATGTAAAACAAAATGGGGCATGGATAGATGGGGACTATTTAAACCATGTGTGGCCCTCAAGCCCCAATAATAGAAAATGAATTTACAACTGTTAATTGGCTCAAAAAGACCTCAAGGTCAGTGCTTTCCACATTGGCTCAAGGTTCATTTGAATCCTTAGCCAAAACTGTCAGTTTTTTCTGACTGAGAGATGACGACCCTAATGTCAGAGACAGACAGTAACTGTCACTTTTGACATTGTGACATCTAGCATAAATATACTTTCCCTGTTTCTTCCCCAGTAGAGAGATACAACAGGAAGTCTCTGAAAGCCCCCTGTGATCAAAGACCAGTGACAGTTCTCTACAAGGAAGCTTTCCACCTCCAGTTTGGAAACGCAGGCACCATCCTTTCTCAACTAAAATGGTTCTCTTAAATGGATATAGTAGGTGCTGAAGAAATGTATTATCGTACCCAATTGCTGTGAAAGTACCTCTTTAGTATACCACAGATACTACTAGAAACTTAGCCGATAATCCATTTGAAAAATTGTAGTAGGACCTTGGTGCACCTGTTATATTACACCAGGGTACATACTGTAGCACCAAACTTTGACGGTTTGGCATGAGATTGTCTGCCACACTCTGCATGCCATCCCACATGCTTCTTATTATCCACTGATTCAATACAACTTATCCATGTCACACTTTCACATACAGGCGAGGCAGCAGGCACAAATACTGTATCTGTGGCAGGTTCTTGAGACAGATCTTTTTTTCAGTGCTGAAATAGGGAGGGAAAGAGGACAGCACTCATTAGGAATGAGTGCAATCTTAGTGTTGATGGAATATTCTGACAATGCTGACAAGAAAAACTGCACACATCTTAAAATAGTTTTAAAAAGCTACATATTTTAGAGTGGAAGTACACTAAATATTACATCAAACACCTCACTTTCCATCAATAACATGTCAGATTAATTGGATGTAAATAATACATTTAAATAAAAGATTGTTTGTAGGCCTAATTGTTAATAATGTGTCACAGTCATTTATCTGAAAAGAAAGATTATTCCCCTTAATAATTATGTTTTGAGATTAACACAAGGGTCGAGATTCAGCATACAAATTCTAACAATCCATTTCCTACTGTCTCCTTCATTCTTATAATTGATTGTGTCTAGATAATTAGGAGCAAAACATCACAGAAAGCAATATAAAAATACTAGACAGGCACGCATCATTAATTTTCCCATTACATCTATTGTATGAAATACTTAGCAACAATTATTTGCATCCAGAAATTATTCTCGCTTTGTTTGTGATTTAATAATAAGGACACTGTGTTGGGTGGAGCATTATTTTGTGCTCAAGAATGTAGCTTTTCTTTAAAGATTCTCATCCACCGTAAAGTCACGTTCTTCCATGCTTCGCTTCCAACAACCAAAGAAGCTGAATCATGTCGCCCAAATGTGAGTTTAATGTCCTTGATTATAGATCAACATGAAGTTTGTCTTCATCAATTCAAAGAGAGACTGAGAGAAGAACACTGTGCAGCAGTTTATAAAAACGGAGCACTTTCATCTCGGCCTGATTCCCTCAGCTGCTGTCCTGTACCAGAGTAGTTCTCACTGCAATGTGTGTTAGTTCAGTGCTCCATTAGAAAGTGCAGCAGAATCTCCCTCACACGGACTGCTGCTCTGATTCTCACCCCGGCAGACCAGGGGTGTGAGTCCTGTGGTGTTCCGGTAATTTCTTCTCCTCCACCTCTCTGATCACTCCCTTCATGCCCCCCTCAGCCTGTCCTCCATGGGTCATCGGCACTCCTCTCCCTCCCTCCCTCTCTCTCTCTCTCTCTCTCTCTCTCTCTCTCTCTCTCTCTCTCTCTCTCTCGCTCTCTCTCGCTCTCTCTCTCTCTGCTTCATAAGTCTCAGAGCTCTGCCCGGTCTATCTGCTCACCTCTGTTATCCCATCCTGCCTCTACCTCCTCAGCACAGGGGCATCAAAGTCTCCGTTTTGCGCCCCTGCTGTGACAGGCCTCCGCAGAGGTGGGATCTGGGCCCCTGATCCGCGAGTCACATGGAACACTGCTCCGGGTACAATAGCTAGGATCCCAATCCTCCATGGCCCTCGCCAAGAGCAACCCAAAATCCCAACTGTCATCGGGCAAACACTCAAGAAGTTTATCCAGTAAACAATGGTGTCACTGAAGTTCTTTGTGAAGAAGGACAAAATGTTTCTTTGCGAAGAAGGGGTAAGTGGTGTGCTTTCCCATCAGGGTGGAAGGCCAACATTATGTTCTAATTCAGGGATAAAACACACCGCTTTTGTTGACGTGCCGATCACACTAATACTAACTTAGACCAATGAAAATCTAATTAATTTGGGTTTAAAGTCTTTTGTTTATCATGGGCTCAGGCATAGCCACATTAGTCAGTGACATTTAAGAGGTAATGGGGAATGAGACCACCTAAGCTAGAACTAATTAGCACTTCACAGTAGTCAGAGGACGTTCTGTGCCATCTTGTTATATCCTTCTTGATTCTCTCTGCTGCTTTACACGTAACTCTGTCTCTCATTGTGAAAGTCTCTCTCTCTATCCTTTTCTTTCTTTCTTTCTGTCATAAACACCTTCTGTGTTATACAGTGAAATATCAATATATTAACCACAGGGCTCTGTTGCATGGCCAACACTTCCCATTCAATATCACCCTCACTCATCACTTTTCTGAGATCTCAAATCTCTCAAGCTTTCTAATTCCCATAGCAGGACCCCAAGCAAACAGTTTTCAAGCGACACCTTTTGACACAAACCTATGTTAGTCGACATGTTCTTCTGGAGACAGGACAGTGCAGGTAGCTGCCTTTGAACTTGCCTTTGTTCTCCCACAGCGTCATCACCCTGCAGCCCCGGGCCAGGTAGGTGCAGCCTTGTCATGGATCAGCTGAGCAGGAGGTTGAGGTGGAGTCTCTGGGCCCCTCTGCTCCGAGTTGGTTTTACCGTGTCTGATCTGAGGCCCTGCCGCCAGCGGACATCTGCCTCACAGGGGGACGACGAGACGAAGACCCCGGCTCTCCCCTGTTGGTCCCTTTGTCACCTCTCTGCCTGGTCGAATCTCTCTGGTAAATATACCGCCAGCGTTGGGCTCTGCTAATATTTTACACCACGGGGTAGTAGATCACCCCGTGCCTCGTTCAATTTATCTTCCATTTCTCTTTTGCTTTTTTGTTCTCTCTCTTTCTTTCTTCCCCCCCCCCCTCTCTCTCTCTCTCTCTCTCTCTTTCTCTCTCTCTCTCCCCTCTTCTCCTCTCTCGCTCTCTCTCCAGTTCATCGCAATAGTGAATGTTTCCCTTTGTCTCATCATACCCATGCAGTGTGGACAGTGCAGGTTATTAATGTGCATGGCTTTGGGATTGGTGGGGGGGGGGGGGGGCACCATGGGTCGTAATGCTGTCAGCGTATCTGTCCTTGGTGGAGCTCTAACTGTTCACCAGGGATCTGGCAACAGGCCCGGGTGACAACAGTCATCCTTTAGCTCACACACACACTAGCCACGTTGGACTCCAGTGACTCTGCCCTACACATGTCACCATAGGAACCTGGGGACCTGGAGACGATGACAAGGAGGCCCTGTTGTAAAACAGAATCCCCAACTCGTTACAAGTTGATGTAAAGGCCCACAGTAAGAGGTCCCTTGCAGAAACATTTTATAGGTCTTAATGTGGTTATTTGAAGGTGCCCTTCTGCCAATTCTCTTTGCAATTCATCATTGAAAACAATGGAAGCTCATAATGGGTGACAACAAATGAACCGAGGAGAGATAATGAAGGCTGCTCGAGCTTTATCGTGTGAACCCGTTCTTCGAGCTGGCAAAGTCTGTGAATGGCAAAGTGCCGACACAGTGTGCGAGAGGCAAAGTGCAGTGGCGGCTTCGTCTTCTCTGTTCATCTCCAGCCCTCAGCCACCATCCTCTCCCTTCACACACTTTCCTTCATGCTACTTTTGAATTCATTTTCAATTTGAGATGTACATAATTGAGGAGGGAACATCTTGGGGGGGGAAAGGTCTGCCCGTGTACAAAACACAAATGGATGAATATTACAGAACTTTGAATGAACTCTACACATGTGACGGATGACTGAACACATATCCTCCTATGCCAGTTGTTCCCTGTTCTTATTGTCTTCACAGCAATGTCTGCTGCAGTCATTTTACGTAACACAGCAGCACATTATATGTGAATGTACATTTACAGTAATCTAACAGTTAACACCACCCATCTCACTGTTGTGGTGTGAGAGAAAAATCAAATTTAAATGTGGAAGGTCAGTGACCAAATCTGTAAAGAATGTCTTATTGGTTGCGGTAACTTTAGTATACTGAGCTCAAAGCTGGGACTCGCACTGTTAAAAGCTTCAGTTCTTCAGCCTTGAGTCACATCTAGCCCTACCAGGTAAAGAAAGCGTTGTACTACAATCTGAGCCTCGTGACACAAATCTTATAACTGTGTCAAACTTAATAACAATAACTGCAGGTGTGTGGTTCTCCATTGTGCACATACTTGCACTGACAGAGAGTAGATATGACATTGCAACACTTTTCCCTGAAAGTACAAAAGATATATGTAAACCTAGCAGACAGAAATGCAGCATCATATAGAGCTATTATAAGATTAGAACCCAAGAGGCGTTGATGGCTACAAAACAGAACACTGCTGTCGGAGATAGCTGGGCCTCAGAGACTATCTGGGGAAGAGTCTGGAACTATTGTAGAAGGTGTTGTCCCTGCTTTACCAGAGTGCAACATGCATGCATCATGGCACCAGAGAAATCAGGATCAGGGTTTCAGGACGAAGGAGGATTCTATCTAAGTGTCTCGATGAACCCTTTTTACAATAAAGTAAATACTGTGTATTTTTTACATGTACTGATTGTTCTAAGAAATATTAAATATGCTTAGAATGCATTGCTAGTGCAGTGTAGGAACGGTCTTTACAGTACTTGTAGCCAAAGTTGTAGACCCAACCCTAGAGGATAATACCTACCCCTAACACTCAAAGTAACCCTCAACATAAATAAATCACACACCTTTTGTACAGTATGAGGGACATTTTATACAATATTAAATGTGGTGTTCACGGAAGAGAGATGTCTAATGTGGTAAACGGTGCACTTTGGGGATGATAGTGTCGTTCTGGGATAGAACCTAGGTGTGAAAATGTGTGTGATACCACTCATAGGCCTCCCCCGCCCCGTGCGTCAGACCAGCACTTTCCCAGGGCCCCTACTTCACCCTCCACCCTCCTATTCTGACACCCAGGCATGGAGGGGCTTGATAATGGCTGCCTGTGTCAGCTATCTCAGAAATGGCTACCAGGACAAAAAGGGAACAGAGATATACACGGAACAGGATGCTCATCGGCTTTTTGTTTGGTCAGCACCGCTAAGGCTCCGTAACAACCTGGCACGCAGAAAGGGATGTTGATGGAGCCATGCGTACCTTTTTAGTAAAGCGGCCGAAAGGAAAGCTTCACATAGAGTAGTTCTGTGGTAATATCACAGCCATTTATTTTGGGTCTGAAACCGTGTAAATAATGCTTTTCCAGGCTGCACAATTTATCAAGAGTGCATTGAAATGCCATGCAATCCAATTATGCTGTCACAAAATATCTCTTGATAGGATGGACAAACAAGAGAGCGAGTGTGGGATGCAGAGAGAGGGAGAGAGAGAGAGAGAGAGAGAGAGAGAGAGAGAGAGAGAGAGAGAGAGAGAGAGAGAGAGAGAGAGAGAGAAAGAGAGAAAGAGAGAAGAGAGAAAAAGAAAGAAAGAAAGAAAGAAAGAAAGAAAGAAAGAAAGAAAGAAAGAAAGAAAGAAAGAAAGAAAGAAAGAAAGAAAGAAAGAAAGAAAGAAAGAAAGAAAGAAAGAAAGAAAGAAAGAAGAAAATGTACCATCTCACTGCGCGGGTTTTGTGCTAGCATTGAGTTTCCTCATTCCACGCCCCTCCTCAGACACAGACGACCACAGCAGACCAGCATGGAGCCCCATAAATAAAACTCATCACTTTCCTCAGCTCATTACCCTGTCATCCCAAATAAGGAGCTCTCATTTCCCCCCAATGATAAACTAATATGGGAGCGCAGAGAGCCGCTGCCAGGAAGAGGCATGGCAGAGCAATTAGTTAGACTTCAGACTTACAACACTTCCTCTATGGTTTAAAAAGCATATCTCCACTGCAGGCCTGCTTCTCAATGGGATTTTAATATTTTAAACATGTAATGGTAAGACATTACTGTCCAGGGAGGAGGAAGGAAGAGAGGACTTTTGTTGACGGTCTGAATGAATTGAGGAATCGCATTCCACTACTCCTCCCAACTTCCTACAAATCATCTGTAGATGACTACATTCTGTCTGATCCAACTCTCCAGTGGCTCCACAGCTGATCACTTAAGCATGTATGGTGGCAGTTAACCCTGGCCACATCAGCCCTTCCACAAAAACATGCTTGGCAAATTGTTTTGTGTGATTGCTCTGCTTTTGCAAAACTAGATGCTAAAATGCAGTGTCCGCTGTTTTAATAACGAAGCTACTGTATGGCAGGGTTCCTATTATGATGACATAAACCACAGAGTATAATGAACAGGTACTTTCTTAAGACATTAGCTCTCACAAACCTGAGTTATTAAAAATGGTTCCCATCACCCCCCGGGATAGTCTTCTATGGATCGCGGCTCAAGAACAGAGGTACATGCTCTGAAGTTGGAAGTACCCTGATGGCCATCCTGAGTCCCTGTACACAACGTGACTTCACAAACTTTAGATATCAGCTGTTTGCAACACCAGATGAAATATGCATGTCAGCCCCATCAATGGAAACTCCATCTGTGCCTATGCTTTTAAGGTGGAGGATTGTTTTCCTTTTATCCACGGTGATTGAAGAGCAACAAGTTGCTCCTGTCTAAGATGGCCACTGATTCCCATCCACTCAGAACACTGTTGTCAGGCAGGGTCATGGGCTGCAGAGACATGAACATTGTCACTGGCCCTTGTGACAACACTGCAAACAAATGAAATATTAAACAAAGAATGGGCTACAACACTCGCCCTGTGGTCCGTAGGGTATTGCGGCTTTTAGATTTAACATCTAAAAACAGAAGATTGAGTGCCACTTGTAAATCAACGTACAGAAAGTAACAAGGTCCTCTTTTCTGTCCAGATAGCTGTCGTGTCAGCAATGCTGCCTCAGATAGACTGTCCATATCCAGCAGGCCCAAAGGTTTTGTCATTTTCCTCCCTTGCAAAATTAACAAGGTGGCATCAAATGGCATCCATTATTCAACCATATGTACTCCCACTTCAATGGAGCAAAATGAAAGTCTCTTCTTTGGGTCTCTTTGCTGTTCTCCAGCCCATGTTACAGCCCACTTTGTTGCGCGGAGGCTCCTACAAGTGTTAACAATGAGAGCACGCATAAAATAATAGCTGCAGGTTTTCTTTTTTTCTTTTTCTCCCAAAATCAGCACATTCTCAAATCCATTAGAGCTGCCTCTCCAAAGAAAAAAGGTGAACTTGAAACTTTACAACCAAACTTTGTCATTACAGTAATACTTTTTTCCTATCTTATTGAAATACAATTGTATTGGTTTCATGAATGCAACAGTAGTCTACAGTACTTTCTTAATATATTTGGAAGAACGTTCACTATTTATATACCTTAACAAAGATTGATAACGAAACAAGCTGCCTTTCGCTTCAAAGCAAGATACTGCATAGACATTGCAGGTGTCATGACATGATGGTGCAATACTACTTTCCCAGATGTGATCTATTACACTTCTGTGATATTAAGACAAAGTAAGGGAAACCACCTCTAAAAGCTGCATAATGTGTGTGTGCATGCCACCAAGTCCTGGAGACTTCACAGACATAACATTGGTGCCAAGACAATGTATGTATGCGTGTGTGTGTGTGTGTGTGTGTGTGTGTGTGTGTGTGTGTGTGTGTGTGTGTGTGTGTGGGTGTGGGTGTGTGGGGCATGCATGTGTGTGTGTGTGTGCCCATGCAATAGTGAATATGACTGCTGTTATCAGAGAGTTGTTCACTTGCAGGGCCCATCGATCGGCAAATTTGAAAAGGCATTTGGGATATATTACTCAACCAAGTGCTTCAAGAACACTTATGTGTCTTCTAGAGCTGATCATACTGTAACTATCAGGTTTTGGGAAATGCCTGTCTCTAAGCCCACTTGGAGATATTGGCCGGGTTTCCCAGATTCGTTAAGAAGCTCTTAAAGCTAATACCTTATTAAGAACGTTGTAAGCGCGCTCTAGAACGTTCTTAGAACGCTCCTAAGAAGCTCTTAGTGTTAAGAGCTTCTTAACGAATCTGGGAAACCCGGCCATTATCTGTTCCTAGAGGCCTGAGGTTTTTTGCGTCTTGAAACATCACTCTGATAGGTCTTTCTGACCCAGTCGAGGTGACCCAGCCAACTTGTACTACCATCTCCAAATTCTCAACATCTCAGAAAATGACTGAGCCAGGAGAAAAAGAGCAATGCACATTGTTTCGAAACTAACTAGACATAGATTATACATACATTACATAAACATCCACCAGAAGGGGGGAGTCGTATCCAGAGTATTCACAGTATCACAATGCATACTAAACTTCGCAGACAGGCTTTTTATTTGGCTCCAAGTCAACGCCTAATGTCTTGGTCAATCAATCACTTAGAGTTAACGGATCATGCAACTCAACTCTAATACAACCCTTGTCATTCAATAAGATTGATCTTGAAGACTATTTCAAATGATCCATGAGTTTTACTTCATCAGATTTTTCTCCGTCAGGTGGTAGATTAAATGTGTTCTCTAATTTATGTCATTAGAAGAATACAGATGTTCAGACCAAACAAAATGCACACACACACAGACACACACACATCTACTAGAAAAGGTAGCAGATTACTGAGGTTTGCATCAATCACGTATTTTCATGAAACGTCTCAAATAAATATGATTATTACAATAACTAAGGATAACCTTTTTTAAGCTGTGTATTATCTCCAGAAATTGCATTATACGTAATATCAAAACGAGTTCTAGCCAAACTGACAAGAGGCCAAAACAAGATGCAGGTTGACCATACTACATGTATGCATTTGGGAAGATGCCCTGGCATTATTCCTTGCTCTGAATATAATGCTCCAGAACGTATAATGGTGAGAACACTGGTAACATGGTGGCATCTCATTTTAGTTGGGGAGTTCATATGAAAAAAAATTCTCAGTGTTTATCAATTGTTTTTTAATGCTAATAGGAAGTTAGAAAGTTAATCTTGGGAAAACATGAAATTAAACAAGTGTCTCTGCATTTCAAGTAAAAGCTCTACATTTTAAATAGCAACCTTTAAGTAATTCAACACTACAGCAACATGTTTTGTTTCCAGTGGAGTAATCTTTGCTTTCAAAACAAAGCTCATTTCTACTTGACAGAATTCCCTTTGCTGTCTTTATTGTAAAATAAACAGACATAGCCACTATACAGTCAAGTGAGTGTTAAAGGGTTTTGTTAATACATGAATGTGTGCTGTAGAACGACAAATACATTAAGACTACATGCTAGGTTATACTGTACAAATTGAATGTATGTTTGAGGGAAGAGGTCATACAAGTGCTTGACTGTGCCATGGGTCAAGTCATTACCAGCCAATTATTTTTCAGAAGTGGTCAGGAGGCAATAAGCCTGGGACGTGGCACATTCTGGGGGGGTTGGAAGATGTGCCTACCTGGCTCACATTCATTATCAGCTTATCTTTACAGCTCTGAACTCACTGTCATAGTTTGAATCAAGTCTATATTGCTGTCCGTAGCTGTGGGGATCATTTACACATACGGACGCCATCAGGTTTCCCTTTCTTTCACATCTTGACAATTTAATTGCAGTCAAGTTTTGAAAAGTGAACTCACATCTACACAGTGAATTTAATTTTCTGTTTGTAAAACAAATTTATTTGTAAATGTAGGCATATATAGTGTCATATATATATATATATATATATATATATATATATATATATATATATATATATATATATATATATATATGACACTATATATGCCTACATTTACAAATAAAAATCTCTACATTTGGTCCCATCAAGGCCAAATTATTGTTATGAGGAAAAATCCAATATCTAATGCCACTAATTCAGGTGTACAGTGAGTACATACAATTGTTTATAACGTAATACTTTCCATGGATACACCAAGATCACATCATTTGTGAGAATGCAGGCATGTTTGCGTGCATGTGTACTTGGTCACGTGTCTGGGCTAGTTGTCAAACCTAGCCTTAGATGACCAGATGTTTTTTGACAGAGCAAAAGTATGTTTCATCTCACTAAGAAGCAATGTGTTTTATATCCTGTTGTCCTTATGAAGGATCAAATGAAACACTAGGATAATAATACATAACTCACTAGGCTGTGGAATGAACAATTCAGAACACTGCTGTGATATTTGTTGTGACACCAGAGCAGTGTCTTGATCAACTCTTCATCTCTCCCAGCGTCAGGAAGTTAAATATGTTGTATATTTCACTGGACCATCTGTTGAGCTAGACACGTTTATGGGGCCTCATAACCTTACCCTGCCCCAGTATGCAGTCATGTTTGTGTGTATGTGTGTGTGTGTTTCCCTGGGGTATTGCGTAAGTGTGTGGTGTTTGTATGTGTCGGATGCACTGGAGGGGAGAGGACAGGAGTATGTCCACTGGAGGGTGACTTTCCCTCCAATCAGATGCTGCTCCCCCCAGGCTACCACACAGCACCTGTGACAGCACCACATGCTGGACCAGTAGGTGGCAGCAGCTCTGGTCAGGTCAGCGTGTGGCTAGCCTACACCCTCAAACACATAAAAGTGTTGCATTGAAGTATTAGTAGTAAAATGTGAAGTTACAGTCTGAACAGAACAAATTGGGCGTAATTTTTGCTTAACCCTCTACACCGCTTTGGTTGGTTGGCTGAGCCTGTAGTCATCCGTGGCCACCTCCAGGCACGTTTAATTTTGTGTCACCCACTAATTGGTCAAAAATAACGTTGGATATCGATCAGCTTTAACTGCCTTCATTTATTACCTTGATATCCAACGTGGGAATTCAGCAACGCTCTATGACTTGTTGAATAAATCCATGAAATAAGCCAGGACAACAAATGTCTGTTACGTTTTGGTAATTGCCTCTTAATTGATAAATGAAAGAGTCGTCAAGATTAGTGAGTAATGAAAATGAGTGGTGAGTTGCGAAACCAAAACCTGTCAACATGATTATTTGGCTAAATTAGGCAGAGCAGGTTCTTAAAGGAGTCTCTGAGACACACGTGCTGTCAGTCAGCGTCACCATCATATCATACAGTCAGGACACTCCTACTTACAGCCAGGCCACTCTGTTTAACACCAGGAACTGACCCACACTCCGACATGCCTCCAAGTGTTTGACAGGATGATCTTGTTGTCTCCACCACCCTGGCCTCTGACTGTTTATCTGAAGGAGATGTGTATTGAGCTCTCTGCTGCGATGTGGAGACAGTGTCTTATCAGTGTTACAGGCAGAGAGACTGTGCGAGCAGAGCCATATACGCCAAGACCAATGTGTTGTATTCTCAATCAATGTTGTTATTTTACGTCTACTGACTCATAATGCCTGAACCAGAATGTCTTGTATAGTTGTCACTCAGTGTTTACAGGTTGCATTCTGACAGTTACCCATCTGAATAAAATGTACTTATTGTGCAGTCATGTAGAATGAGGTAACCTATTCTCGGAATGTTGACCTTTTCTCAGAAGTGGCACTTGCCGCATGTCTCTTGCCTGCAGCTCCTATTAATACAGCAAACACTGACCTTCCCCTTGTTTGATGTTGTAAGTTAAAATCATTCAAATAAATACATTTGTAGGTATCTATCAATTTTCGAAAGCATATATTTTCTAAGAGATGGAATCTTATACCTGGTACCTGAAATCTGTGTTTAAGGGTTCGGTTTTGCACTGGGAAAAACTTCATTTACTAAAGGCTGAACTGAAACAATGCCTCTGAAGTGGCGAATTGGGCAGTCCCAGTACTGGGTGATAGTACAGTTGGTCCAGCTGTTATGACGAATAGACTGAGTGCAGGTGTGTCTCTAGCTCTCTCCTGCTCCCCTCACGGGGAGAGAGGGAGCATGGAAAGGATGGAAGGTAGGGAGGAGGGGAGGAGGGAAGGAGGGGGGAGAGGAGGAGGGGAGGAGGGAAGGAGGGGAAGGGAGGAGGGGAGGAGGGGAGGAGGGAAGGAGGGGGGAGAGGAGGAGGGAAGGAGGGAATGAGGGGATGGGGGGAGGAGGGAATGAGGGGAGGAGGGAAGGAGGGGAGGAGGGAAGGAGGGGAAGAGGGAATGAGGGGAGGAGGGGAGGAGGGAATGAGGGGAGGGGGGAATGAGGGGAGGAGGGGAGGAGGGAAGGAGGGGAGGAGGGAATGAGGGGAGGAGGGGAGGAGGGGAGGAGGGGAGGAGGGGAGGAGGAAATGATGGGAGGGGGGAGGAGTGAAGGAGGGGATGGGGGGAGGAGGGAATGAGGGGAGGAGAGGATGAGGGGATGAGGGGATGAGGGGAGGAGTGGAAGAGGGAAGAAGGGGAAGAGGGGATGAGGGGAGGAATGGAGGAGGGAAGGAGGGGAGGATAGGAGAAGGGGAGGAGGGGATGAGGGGAGGAGGGGAGGAGGGGAGGAGGGGAGGAGGGAGGAAGGGAGGGGCGAGTCTTTGGTGACTGACTCAGAGGCGATGGATCACTCTGACACATCCAGATTCGGTTCCTAGCCCGCTGGCTTCATTAAAAATTCACTTACCTTCCAATTACACAAGGCCCAAAATGATTTATGTTTTTACATTTTAATTTCAATTAACCAGCCCGTTTAGCCAATGTCCTGTTGTATGCTCAAGCAACAGCCGGCGAAGAAAACTCAATTAAAGCTTACAACGTGTTGGTTTGGGGTTCCCAAGAAAGAAAAAAAGTTTGGGGCTAATTCATTTCTTGTCTGGGCACATTCCTAACACACGCTCACTTATTTCTCATGCAGTGTCGACTTAGATTTCCCCAGTGGTTTGTGTAGTCTCATACTAAACGACCAAGTTAGCGACAAAAATCATAATTTGACTACTTTTTTTTTCAAGTAAAACACTAAATGTTTGGGAAATTATGAGGGATGCAATGTCCTTCTGGGTGTGAGTTACGTAAATAGGACAACCTTTGTGAGATGATAATACTGAGCTGTCTGGGGCAGTCTACACAAAGGCTTTCTCTGTCTTCTCTGTTGATCATTGTTTAGGCTACTCGCTTCAATTCAAGTTGTATATTTTATATTTGCAAAATAATCCACTAAGACTAAGATAGTACAATTTACCGAGCGGACAAAGGTAAATACCTTGACACTTGGTCCTTGCAGTGTTTCAGACAATTGAATAAAATATGATGTTGAGTAGTATTGTAAAGCATTTCACAATAGTGAACATTTTCAAAATGACTGTACAAAATGTTCACCTGCATTATTACTTCAGGTGATGGAATGACTCGAGATCTGTGTGATAACGGCCCCGGGCAGAGGACTTTACGCACATGATCAATCATGTCTCCAGCATGGTGACACTTCTGACGTCAGAAGCTGATGGAGATGAAGTCCACCCCTCCCGCCATCTCTCCACCTCCACCAGGAGAAACGAGCTCACAGGGTTTAAGGAAGCCCAATTTAAATGATGACAACCAACAGAATAGAAAAGGGGGAGTGTCTGAGAGCGTGTGTGTGTGTGTGTGCGCAAACATGCATGTGTGTGAGAGAGGGAGAACGAGAGAAAGGAAAATAAGGAGAGGGAGAGAGAGACACCCAAAGGCGGAGAAAAAGCCTGTCGTCCTGAAAGCTATTTCAGTCGTGTGGATTGCTCAGCCACATGATGATGAAATGCCGTAAACAGAGGAGGGGGTAAAATAGGTCACACATATCCAGCTTCTGGCTTCATTCTCCCACATGTCATCACCTAAGAGGGAAAATGAAGAAGAATTGCCCTAACTAGACACATGCCTCAGGAGTGGATTGTCTCTGAGAATATTCTGGCAACGTTCTATTTTCAAACCATAACGCACGATGCCTTCATAGCATTGTTTCCTTGGCTTGATGTGTAAACACAACGCTCAGAAGATGTCTCATTCCGCATGTGTCCATGCTCATGTCTGTGTCTGTGTGTGCATGTGCGTGTCTACAGTTGGGTGGAAGCAATTTTGTGTTACACATTTCGTTCTGTATCTTCGCAGTATGATTCATAAGACCAGAATTTCGTAGAGCGGCTTTGTTTATTGGCTCTTCAGTACACCACTAGCTCTCTCTCACACACACACACACACACACAAACACATCTATACAGCTACTCTGTATATACAAATCTGAAAATGCTATCCGCTGTCTGTGACTCAGGTTTCACCCGATGCACACAGTACAACTTGCAGTCAATGTGGAGGCAGGTGTTTATTCACACCCATACACACAATGCAACGACAAAATCAGGCAATTTATATGAACATTTGGCAATCTACACTGTGGGGCATCAAGACGAAACCTTCCCTAAAAGCAGAGATCACTCCCTTGGATGGTTGGTGTTCCGTTTAGGCCCCTCTAGCCCTGGACCTGTTTACATTCAAATGATAGTTTAGGCAAACCTCATCTTCCTCCTTCTGTACCCCTGTCCCACACTCCTCCAACTTCAATTTGCGCTCTCATTTCAGAACAAGAAAGAATTGTGTGCAGGCCTCCCAGTCCTGCCCTTGGGCTTGTTATCCCAAGCCAGACTCAAAACCTTCAATGATGTCCTCTCGTCTTCCTCCTCCTCCTCCTTTTGACCTACTCTCCCGCTATCCAACTCTCCCGTTGTCTATCTCATGTCTCCTTCTGTCCTCTCCTGTTCTTTTCTTGTGTCTTCTCTTATATTCTGTTTTATAGCATTCAATTCTATTCTGCTCTCCCAATGCCCTCCTCGTCCTATGTGAATTATCCTTTACCTTTATCAGTTCAACATCGCAGCACCACTACGTAGACTGGGCCTGACGGAAGGTCTAAGTGAGGGAGGGGGGAAAAGTGGAAACAAATGAGAGGAACCTGAAAGAACAAGAACATCAAAATGGTCCCTAATTATTACAAGACTCTACTGTTTCTTGACTTTAAGGAAGATTGGGTCGAGTGAGAGGACTGTCAGTTTCAAAATAGGAGAAGAAAAATTGTGACACTCCCACTTAGCAACAGAACCTAGCCAGGGTGTGCAGCAAGCAACACAGAACAGGTAACAGCGCCAGCCTGGTAGTCATTGCCAGCATCACCACCATCACCACTTTAACCCACCTGGGGAAGCCTGTTGATACTGACACCTGCCAGAGTAGCTGTTAGATCCGTCTCTGAGTGAGGCCGGAAGGGAGACGACTGGCAGCTCTCAGCCCATTAGTCTGTGCAGCTCCTGGAGGGTGATGTATGGCCGGCCGCACCAGTCTGGAAGACATAGAAGGGACAGGTGCCAGAAGTAGGGTTTCACTGCCCCGGGAGTCTCCCTCTTTTCACTGGGCATGAACTACAGAGGAAATCTACCCTTCAGTACGCTTACACCTATTACCAACCCTCTTTTTCTGACTCTCTCTCTCTCTCTTTCTCTCTCTCGCTCTGTCTCTCCTTTCTGTCATTCTCTCTTTCTCTCTCTCTTTCGCTTTCATGCTCTCTCTTTCTCTCTCGCTCTCACACTTTTTCTCTCTCCCTATCTCCTTCCTCCTGCTCCTGCTTCCTCTCCCCCCCCCCCTATCTCTCTCTGGTGGAGGCTGATAAAGGGAGATGTTACATTACTGTGGGTCTGCAGAGAGAGAATAGGTTCACTGGGGTCTGGCTAAGCCGGTAGTATCTGGGTCACCTCCCATGCCCCAGCCACACAAAGACACACACACAAACGAGAGAAACACACTTTTGTCAGTCACACTTAAGTGCACTTTAATGATAGTTGGATAGTGAGGATCGCAGACCTCCCCTGTGCTTGTGTGGTCCTCACCATTTCCTCCCCTGCTGGTTCAGTTTGTTTCCTTTCCCTCCCTCCCTTCCCATATAATTTCTCCTCTTATAATTGGTAACATTCAATGAGAACAATCAATTTCTAGTTATTTTGGCTAATTTCTCATTATCTAACAAACTCAATGTTTGCTGGGCTGGGTTTTCATGTGCGTGAGAATCATTTCAAATAATGAAAGGAGAAAGGTAACTGAGGAGAGGAGCGAGAGGCAGCAATGATGTCCCTGTGTGTCAGATGGTGTACGGTACAGAGCAGGGAAACAGGTGGCAACGTTGGTCAGAGTCTCCTCTCCCTACTCTAACTCTGATAGCATGTCATCTGGATGGCAGGCTCGAGGTGGGAGAGCACAGCAATAGTTCCCCAGGTTTCATTATAAGACACACGTTGCCTAAGTTAGCTTTTTGACCAGCAAGAGCCTTTTTCTGCTTTGACAGTAGGGAACAATTTATGTGTAATCCAGTCAACTCCTTCCATGTCTCAAATTGTGCTTGTTTTGCAAGGATCTATGTTTAGGGGACATGGACCATACTGTACCCTCTGTGTCCTTTTTATTCTGATTCACTTTAATTGCATAAGGTGTACTGGCCTGGATTTGTCAGCCCATGGTTTTTCGGCTAAAAGTAAAAGGCTGTATGTTTTCTGTTTAGGCTTACACACTGAGAACGCAGTTTTCTGGCTGTTCTTGTCTAAGGCAGCTGTCTCATGGGTAACGCCATGGACATTTGATATCTTGGGTCCCATAAGGTGCTTAAGTTTAACCTAGATACCACAAAGTTTGTTACGGTTAGTCACAAGCTATGGTTGTGGAGAGGAGTGACGCATTCATGCAGTGCTCTTCCTCCTCTCAAAAGGCCTCTTCATCATTCATTTCTTACACAATTTATTTCCAAAACCACATTTTCAGATAAAAGCCTTCAATCAGTCATTCAAGCATATTTCTTTTTTAGAGCACTATGTCAGCAGTCTGCTACTTCAATTTTCATCACAATTGTTTGCGTAAATGTAAAGGTCACACGAGAGATTACTGCAGTCATGTCTGATGTGGGTCTACCTTGGTTCAGCACATGAATCTTTTCTGTTACAAAATTCGGAACGAACAACAAGAGCGATGCTCTGGACGGGTCGCTGATGGGAGACAGTGATTATCCATTATTGACCTTGCTCTTTACACCTTACCGTACAACAAGAAAATAGTGAATGTGCTGGTGGGACGGAAAATAATTAGCTAATTATAACAGCAGTAAAACAACACAAATAGGTAATATGTTATTTAGCCACATTCCATTCTAAATTAGATCCAAAAATAAATGCGAATGGGTCGTAATCACATGACCTTCCCTTACCTCTAGAAATACATTACCAAGTCAGTGTTTTATTAGTTCACACATTATCCTCTCTACATTATTGATATTCCTCAAACAGTCAGAGACACAGACAGAGGGAGATAGCTAATGAATAAAGAGAGAGTCTGTGTGTATATGTGTGGCTGGTGCTCTTTGGTGCTCTCTGCACAGAGGCTGTTAAAGTCAAATCCCAGCTGTCCTCTCGTGAACTTGGCCGCCTAATGCATTTTGAGTGTTTTTCCATATATTTACATCCTGGTGGGTTGTCAGGAGAGAAGAGAGGAAAAGAAGAATGTGGGTGGGTGGGGAGGAGAATAGAGGAGAAGGTGGGTGGGTGGGGAGGAGAGGACAGTTGGGTCTAGTTAATGAGAACCTCACCCTCACCTTGGTTGCATGGGAGAACAACTCATCATACATTATTAGAGCATGATTTCTAGTTGGCCTTATCTCAAGTGACAGACTGGACCGCAATCTGACATTTGTCAGGCGTTCTGAGATAAAACAAAACTGATCAAATACATTTAATATTGGCCTAATCCACTCTGGTTTTGCTAAAAGCAGAGAATGACATGCTGATTAGCATATCAAGCCAGTGACCAGCACTCCTATTCTATATGCCAGCGTGTGGTCTCCCCTGTATTACCTTTTGATCTGGGTAATTATGATAGCAGCATATCTGTGCTGTCTCTCTGAAGCTGAATAACAATTATGTGCCCAGTGCATGAGGTGAGATTCAAAAAGCTCCAGAATTGAACAGAATGAAAAACATATTTGAAAACTAATTACATTGTTCATCGCAAATGAGTTGCCACATTTTCTAATGCAGAAGCATATTGAGGAAATATAATTATAGTTTAAGAGCAAGTCTTGCCTTAGGGTCATACAATGACAGTCTAACAATTTGGGGGAATGTCATTAAAAATGTAGTTATAAAATTCACAATTAAGACAAAAGCTGAGGTCTCTGTTGAAAGATGTCAGACAAATGGGTTTCAGATGTTACATTGTGGCCCATTTTGTTCAAATAACTAAAAAAGAGGCCCATTTTATTCATCATTCATGTACACTGTCTCCTTTGTAACATACCATGACAGTTTTTCATCAAGAGACACTCAAACCATTCTCTGCTAGACATACCTGGCATACTGGCTTTCCTGGTACAGTTACTTTCTAATACAAAAACTGAAATAGTGACGTTATTTAAAGTGCACAATTTGTGAGTTCCATGAAACCCACGTAGTTAATTAGCATTCTATTAAGATTTTCATGCTCTTTGTTGTCTTTGCTTTTTTGTGAGATTGGATTGCCGGAACGCAGAGAAAAAATAAGAAACAGTGACAGATGGAGGGCAAAAAGTCGGGGGAAAAATAAAAAATTATTCGAATGCGTGTTATGATTGCCTGGTACATGGCTCGGGTCAGTGAACCTATCGTCTGGTTCATTGCTTCCTATCCTACCATCTTGTTGGTGTGTGAGTCTGAGAGGCTAACTTTTGGCCTGAACCGCAGCGTGTGGAGAGACATTAACGGCACCTCAATGTGACCTCTCCCCCACACCTTTCCTCTGAAAGCTGCCTGGCTAACAGGAGGCCCGCACAGTTTGAGGCCGGGACGTTAATAGAATCACGGCAAAATAATACTACATCCTCCCACTCTGCTTGGGTCCTCGCAAGGTCAAACTGAGAGAACTTTACTTTCGAGAGTTCTTGTTGTTGATGTTGTGTGAACTTCCGATGAGAGGGAGGCAGCCAAGGCACAGGATAAAGCATGACACACCAGTTGTGTAGTTGAACTGCACTTTACATCTTGTGAATAAAACTGATGGATCGTTGAGTAAATGCCAGTAGACTTACAGCATATGATTG